>NW_027248410.1:0-300000 GCF_041260155.1 Ptychodera flava
CTGCACTATTTTTCTTCCGAACTATCTTCGTGGGTAACGAACCCGGAAGTGAATTAGTGATCTTGTGCCAATATAGTGAACCTTAAATTGACAAAAGTGCACAATTTAACACCAATCAAAGTACTGGTGGATATGACTCAAATACTACAATAAAAGAAAATTTAACCTTACACTTCAATTGCTACACCTGCCTCAAGACATACATTCATCGGCCCTATGGCAGCAATTTGCGTCACCTCTGTACCAAGCCATATGACACCATATGACATAAAAACACATTCCTGGCAAACAAATTTTGTGTCCCAAACACTCATATCAGAATACTTTTACAATTGCTTAGTTGTGTTCTTCCCAAAAAAGATAATGATTTCACAAATAGTATCTCTCCCCGAAATTAAACCCCGGTTTCAGGGGCCAGGCCTATTTCATCGACTTTTTACGGAAATTTTGAATAATAAATTTCTCTGTAGAAAACCGCTATGAATGGATTTGCACGAATTTTGATATAAAAGAAAGAAATTGTATGTCTAAACAATAAAGTACTGGTTGACAAATTAAGTTGAATTAGGGGAGAAATTGACAAAAAGCTATGCCATACCCCTATTCCTGACTGAGTCCAATATGGCCGCCGGCAGGGATTTGGGCCCCCCAAGTATATCAAAATTAGTGTCTGAGCTGGTTTCCACATACCTTTATATTTCCAAGTATTGTTCGGAGTAATAGAAAGTGCAAAAGGTTGTCATTTTTCAGCATAGGACATCATACGTACTGAAATATGTCCCCCTATAGGGCTTCCTATGGCCGTCAATTAGGCACAAGACCACTAATTCATTTCCCATAGGCCACCACAGTAGCGTTGAGCTCGATTTTCCTATTTTAAAACATTCGGCGGCACGAATCCTCTCAACAGGTGTTAGGTCAATGTCAGCTTAACTACTCATTAATTTTCGTGTGGGCAAGTCCACGGAAATTTTGAGATAGCGATGAAAATAGCGCCCTCAGTGGTGTTTTTGACAAATTTCAGGCTTATTGTTATGATTTCTATTAGCCCTAGAACACCTCATATTACCACCAAATGCTTCAGCCATTATTCACAACAGTCTGCATTTTGATTCAGGCAGAAAAATATCTTTACAAAAATTCTTGACCTTAAAGTTCAAACTAAACAAGCATCCATGCAGATATCAAAACTTCAAGGTCTGCACTATTTTTCTTCCGAACTATCTTCGTGGGTAACGAACCCGGAAGTGAATTAGTGATCTTGTGCCAATATAGTGAACCTTAAATTGACAAAAGTGCACAATTTTAACACCAATCAAAGTACTGGTGGATATGACTCAAATACTAAAATAAAAGAAAATTTAACCTTACACTTCAATTGCTACACCTGCCTCAAGACATACATTCATCGGCCCTATGGCAGCAATTTGCGTCACCTCTGTACCAAGCCATATGACACCATATGACATAAAAACACATTCCTGGCAAACAAATTTTGTGTCCCAAACACTCATATCAGAATACTTTTACAATTGCTTAGTTGTGTTCTTCCCAAAAAAGATAATGATTTCACAAATAGTATCTCTCCCCGAAATTAAACCCGGTTTCAGGGGCCAGGCCTATTTTCATCGACTTTTTACGGAAATTTTGAATAATAAATTTCTCTGTAGAAAACCGCTATGAATGGATTTGCACGAATTTTTGATATAAAAGAAAGAAATTGTATGTCTAAACAATAAAAGTACTGGTTTGACAAATTAAGTTGAATTAGGGGAGAAATTGACAAAAAGCTATGCCATACCCCTATTCCTGACTGAGTCCAATATGGCCGCCGGCAGGGATTTGGGCCCCCAAGTATATCAAAAATTAGTGTCTGAGCTGGTTTCCACATACCTTTATATTTCCAAGTATTGTTCGGAGTAATAGAAAGTGCAAAAGGTTGTCATTTTCAGCATAGGACATCATACGTACTGAAATATGTCCCCCTATAGGGCTTCCTATGGGCCGTCAATTAGGCACAAGACCACTAATTCATTTCCCATAGGCCACCACAGTAGCGTTGAGCTCGATTTTCCTATTTTAAAACATTCAGCGGCACGAATCCTCTCAACAGGTGTTAGGTCAATGTCAGCTTAACTACTCATTAATTTTTCGTGTGGGCAAGTCCACGGAAATTTTGAGATAGCGATGAAAATAGCGCCCTCAGTGGTGTTTTTGACAAATTTCAGGCTTATTGTTATGATTTCTATTAGCCCTAGAACACCTCATATTACCACCAAATGCTTCAGCCATTATTCACAACAGTCTGCATTTTGATTCAGGCAGAAAAATATCTTTACAAAAATTCTTGACCTTAAAGTTCAAACTAAACAAGCATCCATGCAGATATCAAAACTTCAAGGTCTGCACTATTTTTCTTCCGAACTATCTTCGTGGGTAACGAACCCGGAAGTGAATTAGTGATCTTGTGCCAATATAGTGAACCTTAAATTGACAAAAGTGCACAATTTTAACACCAATCAAAGTACTGGTGGATATGACTCAAATACTAAAATAAAAGAAAATTTAACCTTACACTTCAATTGCTACACCTGCCTCAAGACATACATTCATCGGCCCTATGGCAGCAATTTGCGTCACCTCTGTACCAAGCCATATGACACCATATGACATAAAAACACATTCCTGGCAAACAAATTTGTGTCCCAAACACTCATATCAGAATACTTTTACAATTGCTTAGTTGTGTTCTTCCCAAAAAAGATAATGATTTCACAAATAGTATCTCTCCCCGAAATTAAACCCCGGTTTCAGGGGCCAGGCCTATTTCATCGACTTTTTACGGAAATTTTGAATAATAAATTTCTCTGTAGAAAACCGCTATGAATGGATTTGCACGAATTTTTGATATAAAAGAAGAAATTGTATGTCTAAACAATAAAAGTACTGGTTTGACAAATTAAGTTGAATTAGGGGAGAAATTGACAAAAAGCTATGCCATACCCCTATTCCTGACTGAGTCCAATATGGCCGCCAGCAGGGATTTGGGCCCCCCAAGTATATCAAAATTAGTGTCTGAGCTGGTTTCCACATACCTTTATATTTCCAAGTATTGTTCGGAGTAATAGAAAGTGCAAAAGGTTGTCATTTTTCAGCATAGGACATCATACGTACTGAAATATGTCCCCCTATAGGGCTTCCTATGGGCCGTCAATTAGGCACAAGACCACTAATTCATTTCCCATAGGCCACCACAGTAGCGTTGAGCTCGATTTTCCTATTTTAAAACATTCGGCGGCACGAATCCTCTCAACAGGTGTTAGGTCAATGTCAGCTTAACTACTCATTAATTTTCGTGTGGGCAAGTCCACGGAAATTTTGAGATAGCGATGAAAATAGCGCCCTCAGTGGTGTTTTGACAAATTTCAGGCTTATTGTTATGATTTCTATTAGCCCTAGAACACCTCATATTACCACCAAATGCTTCAGCCATTATTCACAACAGTCTGCATTTTGATTCAGGCAGAAAAATATCTTTACAAAAATTCTTGACCTTAAAGTTCAAACTAAACAAGCATCCATGCAGATATCAAAACTTCAAGGTCTGCACTATTTTCTTCCGAACTATCTTCGTGGGTAACGAACCGGAAGTGAATTAGTGATCTTGTGCCAATATAGTGAACCTTAAATTGACAAAAGTGCACAATTTTAACACCAATCAAAGTACTGGTGGATATGACTCAAATACTACAATAAAAGAAAATTTAACCTTACACTTCAATTGCTACACCTGCCTCAAGACATACATTCATCGGCCCTATGGCAGCAATTTGCGTCACCTCTGTACCAAGCCATATGACACCATATGACATAAAAACACATTCCTGGCAAACAAATTTTGTGTCCCAAACACTCATATCAGAATACTTTTACAATTGCTTAGTTGTGTTCTTCCCAAAAAAGATAATGATTTCACAAATAGTATCTCTCCCCGAAATTAAACCCCGGTTTCAGGGGCCAGGCCTATTTTCATCGACTTTTTACGGAAATTTTGAATAATAAATTTCTCTGTAGAAAACCGCTATGAATGGATTTGCACGAATTTTTGATATAAAAGAAAGAAATTGTATGTCTAACAATAAAAGTACTGGTTTGACAAATTAAGTTGAATTAGGGGAGAAATTGACAAAAAGCTATGCCATACCCCTATTCCTGACTGAGTCCAATATGGCCGCGGCAGGGATTTGGGCCCCCCAAGTATATCAAAATTAGTGTCTGAGCTGGTTTCCACATACCTTTATATTTCCAAGTATTGTTCGGAGTAATAGAAAGTGCAAAAGGTTGTCATTTTCAGCATAGGACATCATACGTACTGAAATATGTCCCCCTATAGGGCTTCCTATGGGCCGTCAATTAGGCACAAGACCACTAATTCATTTCCCATAGGCCACCACAGTAGCGTTGAGCTCGATTTCCTATTTTAAAACATTCGGCGGCACGAATCCTCTCAACAGGTGTTAGGTCAATGTCAGCTTAACTACTCATTAATTTTCGTGTGGGCAAGTCCACGGAAATTTTGAGATAGCGATGAAAATAGCGCCCTCAGTGGTGTTTTTGACAAATTTCAGGCTTATTGTTATGATTTCTATTAGCCCTAGAACACCTCATATTACCACCAAATGCTTCAGCCATTATTCACAACAGTCTGCATTTTGATTCAGGCAGAAAAATATCTTTACAAAAATTCTTGACCTTAAAGTTCAAACTAAACAAGCATCCATGCAGATATCAAAACTTCAAGGTCTGCACTATTTTTCTTCCGAACTATCTTCGTGGGTAACGAACCCGGAAGTGAATTAGTGATCTTGTGCCAATATAGTGAACCTTAAATTGACAAAAGTGCACAATTTAACACCAATCAAAGTACTGGTGGATATGACTCAAATACTACAATAAAGAAAATTTAACCTTACACTTCAATTGCTACACCTGCCTCAAGACATACATTCATCGGCCCTATGGCAGCAATTTGCGTCACCTCTGTACCAAGCCATATGACACCATATGACATAAAAACACATTCCTGGCAAACAAATTTGTGTCCCAAACACTCATATCAGAATACTTTTACAATTGCTTAGTTGTGTTCTTCCCAAAAAGATAATGATTTCACAAATAGTATCTCTCCCCGAAATTAAACCCCGGTTTCAGGGGCCAGGCCTATTTTCATCGACTTTTTACGGAAATTTTGAATAATAAATTTCTCTGTAGAAAACCGCTATGAATGGATTTGCACGAATTTTTGATATAAAAGAAAGAAATTGTATGTCTAAACAATAAAAGTACTGGTTTGACAAATTAAGTTGAATTAGGGGAGAAATTGACAAAAAGCTATGCCATACCCCTATTCCTGACTGAGTCCAATATGGCCGCCAGCAGGGATTTGGGCCCCCCAAGTATATCAAAATTAGTGTCTGAGCTGGTTTCCACATACCTTTATATTTCCAAGTATTGTTCGGAGTAATAGAAAGTGCAAAAGGTTGTCATTTTTCAGCATAGGACATCATACGTACTGAAATATGTCCCCCTATAGGGCTTCCTATGGGCCGTCAATTAGGCACAAGACCACTAATTCATTTCCCATAGGCCACCACAGTAGCGTTGAGCTCGATTTTCCTATTTTAAAACATTCGGCGGCACGAATCCTCTCAACAGGTGTTAGGTCAATGTCAGCTTAACTACTCATTAATTTTTCGTGTGGGCAAGTCCACGGAAATTTTGAGATAGCGATGAAAATAGCGCCCTCAGTGGTGTTTTTGACAAATTTCAGGCTTATTGTTATGATTTCTATTAGCCCTAGAACACCTCATATTACCACCAAATGCTTCAGCCATTATTCACAACAGTCTGCATTTTGATTCAGGCAGAAAAATATCTTTACAAAAATTCTTGACCTTAAAGTTCAAACTAAACAAGCATCCAGCAGATATCAAAACTTCAAGGTCTGCACTATTTTTCTTCCGAACTATCTTCGTGGGTAACGAACCCGGAAGTGAATTAGTGATCTTGTGCCAATATAGTGAACCTTAAATTGACAAAAGTGCACAATTTTAACACCAATCAAAGTACTGGTGGATATGACTCAAATACTAGAATAAAAGAAAATTTAACCTTACACTTCAATTGCTACACCTGCCTCAAGACATACATTCATCGGCCCTATGGCAGCAATTTGCGTCACCTCTGTACCAAGCCATATGACACCATATGACATAAAAACACATTCCTGGCAAACAAATTTTGTGTCCCAAACACTCATATCAGAATACTTTTACAATTGCTTAGTTGTGTTCTTCCCAAAAAAGATAATGATTTCACAAATAGTATCTCTCCCCGAAATTAAACCCCGGTTTCAGGGGCCAGGCCTATTTCATCGACTTTTTACGGAAATTTTGAATAATAAATTTCTCTGTAGAAAACCGCTATGAATGGATTTGCACGAATTTTTGATATAAAAGAAAGAAATTGTATGTCTAAACAATAAAAGTACTGGTTTGACAAATTAAGTTGAATTAGGGGAGAAATTGACAAAAAGCTATGCCATACCCCTATTCCTGACTGAGTCCAATATGGCCGCCAGCAGGGATTTGGGCCCCCCAAGTATATCAAAATTAGTGTCTGAGCTGGTTTCCACATACCTTTATATTTCCAAGTATTGTTCGGAGTAATAGAAAGTGCAAAAGGTTGTCATTTTTCAGCATAGGACATCATACGTACTGAAATATGTCCCCCTATAGGGCTTCCTATGGGCCGTCAATTAGGCACAAGACCACTAATTCATTTCCCATAGGCCACCACAGTAGCGTTGAGCTCGATTTTCCTATTTTAAAACATTCGGCGGCACGAATCCTCTCAACAGGTGTTAGGTCAATGTCAGCTTAACTACTCATTAATTTTTCGTGTGGGCAAGTCCACGGAAATTTGAGATAGCGATGAAAATAGCGCCCTCAGTGGTGTTTTTGACAAATTTCAGGCTTATTGTTATGATTTCTATTAGCCCTAGAACACCTCATATTACCACCAAATGCTTCAGCCATTATTCACAACAGTCTGCATTTTGATTCAGGCAGAAAAATATCTTACAAAAATTCTTGACCTTAAAGTTCAAACTAAACAAGCATCCATGCAGATATCAAAACTTCAAGGTCTGCACTATTTTTCTTCCGAACTATCTTCGTGGGTAACGAACCCGGAAGTGAATTAGTGATCTTGTGCCAATATAGTGAACCTTAAATTGACAAAAGTGCACAATTTTAACACCAATCAAAGTACTGGTGGATATGACTCAAATACTAGAATAAAAGAAAATTTAACCTTACACTTCAATTGCTACACCTGCCTCAAGACATACATTCATCGGCCCTATGGCAGCAATTTGCGTCACCTCTGTACCAAGCCATATGACACCATATGACATAAAAACACATTCCTGGCAAACAAATTTTGTGTCCCAAACACTCATATCAGAATACTTTTACAATTGCTTAGTTGTGTTCTTCCCAAAAAAGATAATGATTTCACAAATAGTATCTCTCCCCGAAATTAAACCCCGGTTTCAGGGGCCAGGCCTATTTTCATCGACTTTTACGGAAATTTTGAATAATAAATTTCTCTGTAGAAAACCGCTATGAATGGATTTGCACGAATTTTTGATATAAAAGAAAGAAATTGTATGTCTAAACAATAAAAGTACTGGTTGACAAATTAAGTTGAATTAGGGGAGAAATTGACAAAAGCTATGCCATACCCCTATTCCTGACTGAGTCCAATATGGCCGCCGGCAGGGATTTGGGCCCCCCAAGTATATCAAAATTAGTGTCTGAGCTGGTTTCCACATACCTTTATATTTCCAAGTATTGTTCGGAGTAATAGAAAGTGCAAAAGGTTGTCATTTTTCAGCATAGGACATCATACGTACTGAAATATGTCCCCCTATAGGGCTTCCTATGGGCCGTCAATTAGGCACAAGACCACTAATTCATTTCCCATAGGCCACCACAGTAGCGTTGAGCTCGATTTTCCCATTTTAAAACATTCAGCGGCACGAATCCTCTTAACAGGTGTTAGGTCAATGTCAGCTTAACTACTCATTAATTTTTCGTGTGGGCAAGTCCACGGAAATTTTGAGATAGCGATGAAAATAGCGCCCTCAGTGGTGTTTTTGACAAATTTCAGGCTTATTGTTATGATTTCTATTAGCCCTAGAACACCTCATATTACCACCAAATGCTTCAGCCATTATTCACAACAGTCTGCATTTTGATTCAGGCAGAAAAATATCTTTACAAAAATTCTTGACCTTAAAGTCAAACTAAACAAGCATCCATGCAGATATCAAAACTTCAAGGTCTGCACTATTTTTCTTCCGAACTATCTTCGTGGGTAACGAACCCGGAAGTGAATTAGTGATCTTGTGCCAATATAGTGAACCTTAAATTGACAAAAGTGCACAATTTTAACACCAATCAAAGTACTGGTGGATATGACTCAAATACTACAATAAAGAAAATTTAACCTTACACTTCAATTGCTACACCTGCCTCAAGACATACATTCATCGGCCCTATGGCAGCAATTTGCGTCACCTCTGTACCAAGCCATATGACACCATATGACATAAAAACACATTCCTGGAAACAAATTTGTGTCCCAAACACTCATATCAGAATACTTTTACAATTGCTTAGTTGTGTTCTTCCCAAAAAAGATAATGATTTCACAAATAGTATCTCTCCCCGAAATTAAACCCCGGTTTCAGGGGCCAGGCCTATTTTCATCGACTTTTTACGGAAATTTTGAATAATAAATTTCTCTGTAGAAAACCGCTATGAATGGATTTGCACGAATTTTTGATATAAAAGAAAGAAATTGTATGTCTAAACAATAAAAGTACTGGTTTGACAAATTAAGTTGAATTAGGGGAGAAATTGACAAAAAGCTATGCCATACCCCTATTCCTGACTGAGTCCAATATGGCCGCCGGCAGGGATTTGGGCCCCCCAAGTATATCAAAATTAGTTGTCTGAGCTGGTTTCCACATACCTTTATATTTCCAAGTATTGTTCGGAGTAATAGAAAGTGCAAAAGGTTGTCATTTTTCAGCATAGGACATCATACGTACTGAAATATGTCCCCCTATAGGGCTTCCTATGGGCCGTCAATTAGGCACAAGACCACTAATTCATTTCCCATAGGCCACCACAGTAGCGTTGAGCTCGATTTTCCTATTTTAAAACATTCGGCGGCACGAATCCTCTCAACAGGTGTTAGGTCAATGTCAGCTTAACTACTCATTAATTTTTCGTGTGGGCAAGTCCACGGAAATTTTGAGATAGCGATGAAAATAGCGCCCTCAGTGGTGTTTTTGACAAATTTCAGGCTTATTGTTATGATTTCTATTAGCCCTAGAACACCTCATATTACCACCAAATGCTTCAGCCATTATTCACAACAGTCTGCATTTTGATTCAGGCAGAAAAATATCTTTACAAAAATTCTTGACCTTAAAGTTCAAACTAAACAAGCATCCATGCAGATATCAAAACTTCAAGGTCTGCACTATTTTTCTTCCGAACTATCTTCGTGGGTAACGAACCCGGAAGTGAATTAGTGATCTTGTGCCAATATAGTGAACCTTAAATTGACAAAAGTGCACAATTTTAACACCAATCAAAGTACTGGTGGATATGACTCAAATACTAGAATAAAAGAAAATTTAACCTTACACTTCAATTGCTACACCTGCCTCAAGACATACATTCATCGGCCCTATGGCAGCAATTTGCGTCACCTCTGTACCAAGCCATATGACACCATATGACATAAAACACATTCCTGGCAAACAAATTTTGTGTCCCAAACACTCATATCAGAATACTTTTACAATTGCTTAGTTGTGTTCTTCCCAAAAAAGATAATGATTTCACAAATAGTATCTCTCCCGAAATTAAACCCCGGTTTCAGGGGCCAGGCCTATTTTCATCGACTTTTTACGGAAATTTTGAATAATAAATTTCTCTGTAGAAAACCGCTATGAATGGATTTGCACGAATTTTTGATATAAAGAAAGAAATGTATGTCTAAACAATAAAAGTACTGGTTTGACAAATTAAGTTGAATTAGGGGAGAAATTGACAAAAAGCTATGCCATACCCCTATTCCTGACTGAGTCCAATATGGCCGCCGGCAGGGATTTGGGCCCCCCAAGTATATCAAAATTAGTGTCTGAGCTGGTTTCCACATACCTTTATATTTCCAAGTATTGTTCGGAGTAATAGAAAGTGCAAAAGGTTGTCATTTTTCAGCATAGGACATCATACGTACTGAAATATGTCCCCCTATAGGGCTTCCTATGGGCCGTCAATTAGGCACAAGACCACTAATTCATTTCCCATAGGCCACCACAGTAGCGTTGAGCTCGATTTTCCTATTTTAAAACATTCGGCGGCACGAATCCTCTCAACAGGTGTTAGGTCAATGTCAGCTTAACTACTCATTAATTTTTCGTGTGGGCAAGTCCACGGAAATTTTGAGATAGCGATGAAAATAGCGCCCTCAGTGGTGTTTTTGACAAATTTCAGGCTTATTGTTATGATTTCTATTAGCCCTAGAACACCTCATATTACCACCAAATGCTTCAGCATTATTCACAACAGTCTGCATTTGATTCAGGCAGAAAAATATCTTTACAAAAATTCTTGACCTTAAAGTTCAAACTAAACAAGCATCCATGCAGATATCAAAACTTCAAGGTCTGCACTATTTTTCTTCCGAACTATCTTCGTGGGTAACGAACCCGGAAGTGAATTAGTGATCTTGTGCCAATATAGTGAACCTTAAATTGACAAAAGTGCACAATTTTAACACCAATCAAAGTACTGGTGGATATGACTCAAATACTAGAATAAAAGAAAATTTAACCTTACACTTCAATTGCTACACCTGCCTCAAGACATACATTCATCGGCCCTATGGCAGCAATTTGCGTCACCTCTGTACCAAGCCATATGACACCATATGACATAAAAACACATTCCTGGCAAACAAATTTTGTGTCCCAAACACTCATATCAGAATACTTTTACAATTGCTTAGTTGTGTTCTTCCCAAAAAAGATAATGATTTCACAAATAGTATCTCTCCCCGAAATTAAACCCCGGTTTCAGGGGCCAGGCCTATTTTCATCGACTTTTTACGGAAATTTTGAATAATAAATTTCTCTGTAGAAAACCGCTATGAATGGATTTGCACGAATTTTTGATATAAAAGAAAGAAATTGTATGTCTAAACAATAAAAGTACTGGTTTGACAAATTAAGTTGAATTAGGGGAGAAATTGACAAAAAGCTATGCCATACCCCTATTCCTGACTGAGTCCAATATGGCCGCCAGCAGGGATTTGGGCCCCCCAAGTATATCAAAATTAGTGTCTGAGCTGGTTTCCACATACCTTTATATTTCCAAGTATTGTTCGGAGTAATAGAAAGTGCAAAAGGTTGTTATTTTTCAGCATAGGACATCATACGTACTGAAATATGTCCCCCTATAGGGCTTCCTATGGCCGTCAATAGGCACAAGACCACTAATTCATTTCCCATAGGCCACCACAGTAGCGTTGAGCTCGATTTTCCTATTTTAAAACATTCGGCGGCACGAATCCTCTCAACAGGTGTTAGGTCAATGTCAGCTTAACTACTCATTAATTTTCGTGTGGGCAAGTCCACGGAAATTTTGAGATAGCGATGAAAATAGCGCCCTCAGTGGTGTTTTTGACAAATTTCAGGCTTATTGTTATGATTTCTATTAGCCCTAGAACACCTCATATTACCACCAAATGCTTCAGCCATTATTCACAACAGTCTGCATTTTGATTCAGGCAGAAAAATATCTTTACAAAAATTCTTGACGTTAAAGTTCAAACTAAACAAGCATCCATGCAGATATCAAAACTTCAAGGTCTGCACTATTTTCTTCCGAACTATCTTCGTGGGTAACGAACCCGGAAGTGAATTAGTGATCTTGTGCCAATATAGTGAACCTTAAATTGACAAAAGTGCACAATTTTAACACCAATCAAAGTACTGGTGGATATGACTCAAATACTAAAATAAAAGAAAATTTAACCTTACACTTCAATTGCTACACCTGCCTCAAGACATACATTCATCGGCCCTATGGCAGCAATTTGCGTCACCTCTGTACCAAGCCATATGACACCATATGACATAAAAACACATTCCTGGCAAACAAATTTTGTGTCCCAAACACTCATATCAGAATACTTTTACAATTGCTTAGTTGTGTTCTTCCCAAAAAAGATAATGATTTCACAAATAGTATCTCTCCCGAAATTAAACCCCGGTTTCAGGGGCCAGGCCTATTTTCATCGACTTTTTACGGAAATTTTGAATAATAAATTTCTCTGTAGAAAACCGCTATGAATGGATTTGCACGAATTTTTGATATAAAAGAAAGAAATTGTATGTCTAAACAATAAAAGTACTGGTTTGACAAATTAAGTTGAATTAGGGGAGAAATTGACAAAAAGCTATGCCATACCCCTATTCCTGACTGAGTCCAATATGGCCGCCAGCAGGGATTTGGGCCCCCCAAGTATATCAAAATTAGTGTCTGAGCTGGTTTCCACATACCTTTATATTTCCAAGTATTGTTCGGAGTAATAGAAAGTGCAAAAGGTTGTCATTTTTCAGCATAGGACATCATACGTACTGAAATATGTCCCCCTATAGGGCTTCCTATGGGCCGTCAATTAGGCACAAGACCACTAATTCATTTCCCATAGGCCACCACAGTAGCGTTGAGCTCGATTTTCCTATTTTAAAACATTCGGCGGCACGAATCCTCTCAACAGGTGTTAGGTCAATGTCAGCTTAACTACTCATTAATTTTTCGTGTGGGCAAGTCCACGGAAATTTGAGATAGCGATGAAAATAGCGCCCTCAGTGGTGTTTTTGACAAATTTCAGGCTTATTGTTATGATTTCTATTAGCCCTAGAACACCTCATATTACCACCAAATGCTTCAGCCATTATTCACAACAGTCTGCATTTTGATTCAGGCAGAAAAATATCTTTACAAAAATTCTTGACCTTAAAGTTCAAACTAAACAAGCATCCATGCAGATATCAAAACTTCAAGGTCTGCACTATTTTTCTTCCGAACTATCTTCGTGGGTAACGAACCCGGAAGTGAATTAGTGATCTTGTGCCAATATAGTGAACCTTAAATTGACAAAAGTGCACAATTTTAACACCAATCAAAGTACTGGTGGATATGACTCAAATACTACAATAAAAGAAATTTAACCTTACACTTCAATTGCTACACCTGCCTCAAGACATACATTCATCGGCCCTATGGCAGCAATTTGCGTCACCTCTGTACCAAGCCATATGACACCATATGACATAAAAACACATTCCTGGCAAACAAATTTTGTGTCCCAAACACTCATATCAGAATACTTTTACAATTGCTTAGTTGTGTTCTTCCCAAAAAAGATAATGATTTCACAAATAGTATCTCTCCCCGAAATTAAACCCCGGTTTCAGGGGCCAGGCCTATTTTCATCGACTTTTTACGGAAATTTTGAATAATAAATTTCTCTGTAGAAAACCGCTATGAATGGATTTGCACGAATTTTTGATATAAAGAAAGAAATTGTATGTCTAAACAATAAAAGTACTGGTTTGACAAATTAAGTTGAATTAGGGGAGAAATTGACAAAAAGCTATGCCATACCCCTATTCCTGACTGAGTCCAATATGGCCGCCGGCAGGGATTTGGGCCCCCCAAGTATATCAAAATTAGTGTCTGAGCTGGTTTCCACATACCTTTATATTTCCAAGTATTGTTCGGAGTAATAGAAAGTGCAAAAGGTTGTCATTTTCAGCATAGGACATCATACGTACTGAAATATGTCCCCCTATAGGGCTTCCTATGGGCCGTCAATTAGGCACAAGACCACTAATTCATTTCCATAGGCCACCACAGTAGCGTTGAGCTCGATTTTCCTATTTTAAAACATTCGGCGGCACGAATCCTCTCAACAGGTGTTAGGTCAATGTCAGCTTAACTACTCATTAATTTTTCGTGTGGGCAAGTCCACGGAAATTTTGAGATAGCGATGAAAATAGCGCCCTCAGTGGTGTTTTGACAAATTTCAGGCTTATTGTTATGATTTCTATTAGCCCTAGAACACCTCATATTACCACCAAATGCTTCAGCCATTATTCACAACAGTCTGCATTTTGATTCAGGCAGAAAAATATCTTTACAAAAATTCTTGACGTTAAAGTTCAAACTAAACAAGCATCCATGCAGATATCAAAACTTCAAGGTCTGCACTATTTTTCTTCCGAACTATCTTCGTGGGTAACGAACCCGGAAGTGAATTAGTGATCTTGTGCCAATATAGTGAACCTTAAATTGACAAAAGTGCACAATTTTAACACCAATCAAAGTATGGTGGATATGACTCAAATACTACAATAAAAGAAAATTTAACCTTACACTTCAATTGCTACACCTGCCTCAAGACATACATTCATCGGCCCTATGGCAGCAATTTGCGTCACCTCTGTACCAAGCCATATGACACCATATGACATAAAAACACATTCCTGGCAAACAAATTTTGTGTCCCAAACACTCATATCAGAATACTTTTACAATTGCTTAGTTGTGTTCTTCCAAAAAAGATAATGATTTCACAAATAGTATCTCTCCCCGAAATTAAACCCGGTTTCAGGGGCCAGGCCTATTTTCATCGACTTTTTACGGAAATTTTGAATAATAAATTTCTCTGTAGAAAACCGCTATGAATGGATTTGCACGAATTTTTGATATAAAAGAAAGAAATTGTATGTCTAAACAATAAAAGTACTGGTTTGACAAATTAAGTTGAATTAGGGGAGAAATTGACAAAAAGCTATGCCATACCCTATTCCTGACTGAGTCCAATATGGCCGCCGGCAGGGATTTGGGCCCCCCAAGTATATCAAAATTAGTGTCTGAGCTGGTTTCCACATACCTTTATATTTCCAAGTATTGTTCGGAGTAATAGAAAGTGCAAAAGGTTGTCATTTTTCAGCATAGGACATCATACGTACTGAAATATGTCCCCCTATAGGGCTTCCTATGGGCCGTCAATTAGGCACAAGACCACTAATTCATTTCCCATAGGCCACCACAGTAGCGTTGAGCTCGATTTTCCTATTTTAAAACATTCGGCGGCACGAATCCTCTCAACAGGTGTTAGGTCAATGTCAGCTTAACTACTCATTAATTTTTCGTGTGGGCAAGTCCACGGAAATTTTGAGATAGCGATGAAAATAGCGCCCTCAGTGGTGTTTTTGACAAATTTCAGGCTTATTGTTATGATTTCTATTAGCCCTAGAACACCTCATATTACCACCAAATGCTTCAGCCATTATTCACAACAGTCTGCATTTGATTCAGGCAGAAAAATATCTTTACAAAAATTCTTGACCTTAAAGTTCAAACTAAACAAGCATCCATGCAGATATCAAAACTTCAAGGTCTGCACTATTTTTCTTCCGAACTATCTTCGTGGGTAACGAACCCGGAAGTGAATTAGTGATCTTGTGCCAATATAGTGAACCTTAAATTGACAAAAGTGCACAATTTTAACACCAATCAAAGTACTGGTGGATATGACTCAAATACTACAATAAAAGAAATTTAACCTTACACTTCAATTGCTACACCTGCCTCAAGACATACATTCATCGGCCCTATGGCAGCAATTTGCGTCACCTCTGTACCAAGCCATATGACACCATATGACATAAAAACACATTCCTGGCAAACAAATTTTGTGTCCCAAACACTCATATCAGAATACTTTTACAATTGCTTAGTTGTGTTCTTCCCAAAAAAGATAATGATTCACAAATAGTATCTCTCCCCGAAATTAAACCCCGGTTTCAGGGGCCAGGCCTATTTTCATCGACTTTTTACGGAAATTTTGAATAATAAATTTCTCTGTAGAAAACCGCTATGAATGGATTTGCACGAATTTTTGATATAAAAGAAAGAAATTGTATGTCTAAACAATAAAAGTACTGGTTTGACAAATTAAGTTGAATTAGGGGAGAAATTGACAAAAAGCTATGCCATACCCTATTCCTGACTGAGTCCAATATGGCCGCCGGCAGGGATTTGGGCCCCCAAGTATATCAAAATTAGTGTCTGAGCTGGTTTCCACATACCTTTATATTTCCAAGTATTGTTCGGAGTAATAGAAAGTGCAAAAGGTTGTCATTTTTCAGCATAGGACATCATACGTACTGAAATATGTCCCCCTATAGGGCTTCCTATGGGCCGTCAATTAGGCACAAGACCACTAATTCATTTCCCATAGGCCACCACAGTAGCGTTGAGCTCGATTTTCCTATTTTAAAACATTCAGCGGCACGAATCCTCTTAACAGGTGTTAGGTCAATGTCAGCTTAACTACTCATTAATTTTTCGTGTGGGCAAGTCCACGGAAATTTTGAGATAGCGATGAAATAGCGCCCTCAGTGGTGTTTTTGACAAATTTCAGGCTTATTGTTATGATTTCTATTAGCCCTAGAACACCTCATATTACCACCAAATGCTTCAGCCATTATTCACAACAGTCTGCATTTTGATTCAGGCAGAAAAATATCTTTACAAAAATTCTTGACCTTAAAGTTCAAACTAAACAAGCATCCATGCAGATATCAAAACTTCAAGGTCTGCACTATTTTTCTTCCGAACTATCTTCGTGGGTAACGAACCCGGAAGTGAATTAGTGATCTTGTGCCAATATAGTGAACCTTAAATTGACAAAAGTGCACAATTTTAACACCAATCAAAGTACTGGTGGATATGACTCAAATACTACAATAAAAAAAAATTTAACCTACACTTCAATTGCTACACCTGCCTCAAGACATACATTCATCGGCCCTATGGCAGCAATTTGCGTCACCTCTGTACCAAGCCATATGACACCATATGACATAAAAACACATTCCTGGCAAACAAATTTTGTGTCCCAAACACTCATATCAGAATACTTTTACAATTGCTTAGTTGTGTTCTTCCCAAAAAAGATAATGATTTCACAAATAGTATCTCTCCCCGAAATTAAACCCCGGTTTCAGGGGCCAGGCCTATTTTCATCGACTTTTTACGGAAATTTTGAATAATAAATTTCTCTGTAGAAAACCGCTATGAATGGATTTGCACGAATTTTTGATATAAAAGAAAGAAATTGTATGTCTAAACAATAAAAGTACTGGTTTGACAAATTAAGTTGAATTAGGGGAGAAATTGACAAAAAGCTATGCCATACCCTATTCCTGACTGAGTCCAATATGGCCGCCGGCAGGGATTTGGGCCCCCAAGTATATCAAAATTAGTGTCTGAGCTGGTTTCCACATACCTTTATATTTCCAAGTATTGTTCGGAGTAATAGAAAGTGCAAAAGGTTGTCATTTTTCAGCATAGGACATCATACGTACTGAAATATGTCCCCCTATAGGGCTTCCTATGGGCCGTCAATTAGGCACAAGACCACTAATTCATTTCCCATAGGCCACCACAGTAGCGTTGAGCTCGATTTTCCTATTTTAAAACATTCGGCGGCACGAATCCTCTCAACAGGTGTTAGGTCAATGTCAGCTTAACTACTCATTAATTTTTCGTGTGGGCAAGTCCACGGAAATTTTGAGATAGCGATGAAAATAGCGCCCTCAGTGGTGTTTTTGACAAATTTCAGGCTTATTGTTATGATTTCTATTAGCCCTAGAACACCTCATATTACCACCAAATGCTTCAGCCATTATTCACAACAGTCTGCATTTGATTCAGGCAGAAAAATATCTTTACAAAAATTCTTGACCTTAAAGTTCAAACTAAACAAGCATCCATGCAGATATCAAAACTTCAAGGTCTGCACTATTTTTCTTCCGAACTATCTTCGTGGGTAACGAACCCGGAAGTGAATTAGTGATCTTGTGCCAATATAGTGAACCTTAAATTGACAAAAGTGCACAATTTTAACACCAATCAAAGTACTGGTGGATATGACTCAAATACTACAATAAAAGAAATTTAACCTTACACTTCAATTGCTACACCTGCCTCAAGACATACATTCATCGGCCCTATGGCAGCAATTTGCGTCACCTCTGTACCAAGCCATATGACACCATATGACATAAAAACACATTCCTGGCAAACAAATTTTGTGTCCCAAACACTCATATCAGAATACTTTTACAATTGCTTAGTTGTGTTCTTCCCAAAAAAGATAATGATTTCACAAATAGTATCTCTCCCCGAAATTAAACCCGGTTTCAGGGGCCAGGCCTATTTTCATCGACTTTTTACGGAAATTTTGAATAATAAATTTCTCTGTAGAAAACCGCTATGAATGGATTTGCACGAATTTTTGATATAAAAGAAAGAAATTGTATGTCTAAACAATAAAAGTACTGGTTTGACAAATTAAGTTGAATTAGGGGAGAAATTGACAAAAAGCTATGCCATACCCCTATTCCTGACTGAGTCCAATATGGCCGCCGGCAGGGATTTGGGCCCCCCAAGTATATCAAAATTAGTGTCTGAGCTGGTTTCCACATACCTTTATATTTCCAAGTATTGTTCGGAGTAATAGAAAGTGCAAAAGGTTGTCATTTTTCAGCATAGGACATCATACGTACTGAAATATGTCCCCCTATAGGGCTTCCTATGGGCCGTCAATTAGGCACAAGACCACTAATTCATTTCCCATAGGCCACCACAGTAGCGTTGAGCTCGATTTTCCTATTTAAAACATTCGGCGGCACGAATCCTCTCAACAGGTGTTAGGTCAATGTCAGCTTAACTACTCATTAATTTTTCGTGTGGGCAAGTCCACGGAAATTTTGAGATAGCGATGAAAATAGCGCCCTCAGTGGTGTTTTGACAAATTTCAGGCTTATTGTTATGATTTCTATTAGCCCTAGAACACCTCATATTACCACCAAATGCTTCAGCCATTATTCACAACAGTCTGCATTTTGATTCAGGCAGAAAAATATCTTTACAAAAATTCTTGACCTTAAAGTTCAAACTAAACAAGCATCCATGCAGATATCAAAACTTCAAGGTCTGCACTATTTTTCTTCCGAACTATCTTCGTGGGTAACGAACCCGGAAGTGAATTAGTGATCTTGTGCCAATATAGTGAACCTTAAATTGACAAAAGTGCACAATTTTAACACCAATCAAAGTACTGGTGGATATGACTCAAATACTAAAATAAAAGAAAATTTAACCTTACACTTCAATTGCTACACCTGCCTCAAGACATACATTCATCGGCCCTATGGCAGCAATTTGCGTCACCTCTGTACCAAGCCATATGACACCATATGACATAAAAACACATTCCTGGCAAACAAATTTTGTGTCCCAAACACTCATATCAGAATACTTTTACAATTGCTTAGTTGTGTTCTTCCCAAAAAAGATAATGATTTCACAAATAGTATCTCTCCCCGAAATTAACCCCGGTTTCAGGGGCCAGGCCTATTTTCATCGACTTTTTACGGAAATTTTGAATAATAAATTTCTCTGTAGAAAACCGCTATGAATGGATTTGCACGAATTTTTGATATAAAAGAAAGAAATTGTATGTCTAAACAATAAAAGTACTGGTTTGACAAATTAAGTTGAATTAGGGAGAAATTGACAAAAAGCTATGCCATACCCCTATTCCTGACTGAGTCCAATATGGCCGCCGGCAGGGATTTGGGCCCCCCAAGTATATCAAAATTAGTGTCTGAGCTGGTTTCCACATACCTTTATATTTCCAAGTATTGTTCGGAGTAATAGAAAGTGCAAAAGGTTGTCATTTTTCAGCATAGGACATCATACGTACTGAAATATGTCCCCCTATAGGGCTTCCTATGGGCCGTCAATTAGGCACAAGACCACTAATTCATTTCCCATAGGCCACCACAGTAGCGTTGAGCTCGATTTTCCTATTTTAAAACATTCGGCGGCACGAATCCTCTCAACAGGTGTTAGGTCAATGTCAGCTTAACTACTCATTAATTTTTCGTGTGGGCAAGTCCACGGAAATTTTGAGATAGCGATGAAAATAGCGCCCTCAGTGGTGTTTTTGACAAATTTCAGGCTTATTGTTATGATTTCTATTAGCCCTAGAACACCTCATATTACCACCAAATGCTTCAGCCATTATTCACAACAGTCTGCATTTTGATTCAGGCAGAAAATATCTTTACAAAAATTCTTGACCTTAAAGTTCAAACTAAACAAGCATCCATGCAGATATCAAAACTTCAAGGTCTGCACTATTTTTCTTCCGAACTATCTTCGTGGGTAACGAACCCGGAAGTGAATTAGTGATCTTGTGCCAATATAGTGAACCTTAAATTGACAAAAGTGCACAATTTTAACACCAATCAAAGTACTGGTGGATGTGAATCAAATACTAGAATAAAAGAAAATTTAACCTTACACTTCAATCGCTACACCTGCCTCAAGACATACATTCATCGGCCCTATGGCAGCAATTTGCGTCACCTCTGTACCAAGCCATATGACACCATATGACATAAAAACACATTCCTGGCAAACAAATTTTGTGTCCCAAACACTCATATCAGAATACTTTTACAATTGCTTAGTTGTGTTCTTCCCAAAAAGATAATGATTTCACAAATAGTATCTCTCCCCGAAATTAAACCCCGGTTCAGGGGCCAGGCCTATTTTCATCGACTTTTTACGGAAATTTTGAATAATAAATTTCTCTGTAGAAAACCGCTATGAATGGATTTGCACGAATTTTTGATATAAAGAAAGAAATTGTATGTCTAAACAATAAAGTACTGGTTTGACAAATTAAGTTGAATTAGGGGAGAAATTGACAAAAAGCTATGCCATACCCTATCCTGACTGAGTCCAATATGGCCGCCGGCAGGGATTTGGGCCCCCAAGTATATCAAAATTAGTGTCTGAGCTGGTTTCCACATACCTTTATATTTCCAAGTATTGTTCGGAGTAATAGAAAGTGCAAAAGGTTGTCATTTTTCAGCATAGGACATCATACGTACTGAAATATGTCCCCTATAGGGCTTCCTATGGGCCGTCAATTAGGCACAAGACCACTAATTCATTTCCCATAGGCCACCACAGTAGCGTTGAGCTCGATTTTCCTATTTTAAAACATTCGGCGGCACGAATCCTCTCAACAGGTGTTAGGTCAATGTCAGCTTAACTACTCATTAATTTTTCGTGTGGGCAAGTCCACGGAAATTTTGAGATAGCGATGAAAATAGCGCCCTCAGTGGTGTTTTGACAAATTTCAGGCTTATTGTTATGATTTCTATTAGCCCTAGAACACCTCATATTACCACCAAATGCTTCAGCCATTATTCACAACAGTCTGCATTTTGATTCAGGCAGAAAAATATCTTTACAAAAATTCTTGACCTTAAAGTTCAAACTAACAAGCATCCATGCAGATATCAAAACTTCAAGGTCTGCACTATTTTTCTTCCGAACTATCTTCGTGGGTAACGAACCCGGAAGTGAATTAGTGATCTTGTGCCAATATAGTGAACCTTAAATTGACAAAAGTGCACAATTTTAACACCAATCAAAGTACTGGTGGATATGACTCAAATACTAGAATAAAAGAAAATTTAACCTTACACTTCAATTGCTACACCTGCCTCAAGACATACATTCATCGGCCCTATGGCAGCAATTTGCGTCACCTCTGTACCAAGCCATATGACACCATATGACATAAAAACACATTCCTGGCAAACAAATTTGTGTCCCAAACACTCATATCAGAATACTTTACAATTGCTTAGTTGTGTTCTTCCCAAAAAGATAATGATTCACAAATAGTATCTCTCCCCGAAATTAAACCCGGTTTCAGGGGCCAGGCCTATTTTCATCGACTTTTTACGGAAATTTTGAATAATAAATTTCTCTGTAGAAAACCGCTATGAATGGATTTGCACGAATTTTTGATATAAAAGAAAGAAATTGTATGTCTAAACAATAAAAGTACTGGTTTGACAAATTAAGTTGAATTAGGGGAGAAATTGACAAAAAGCTATGCCATACCCCTATTCCTGACTGAGTCCAATATGGCCGCCAGCAGGGATTTGGGCCCCCCAAGTATATCAAAATTAGTGTCTGAGCTGGTTTCCACATACCTTTATATTTCCAAGTATTGTTCGGAGTAATAGAAAGTGCAAAAGGTTGTCATTTTTCAGCATAGGACATCATACGTACTGAAATATGTCCCCCTATAGGGCTTCCTATGGGCCGTCAATTAGGCACAAGACCACTAATTCATTTCCCATAGGCCACCACAGTAGCGTTGAGCTCGATTTTCCTATTTAAAACATTCGGCGGCACGAATCCTCTCAACAGGTGTTAGGTCAATGTCAGCTTAACTACTCATTAATTTTTCGTGTGGGCAAGTCCACGGAAATTTTGAGATAGCGATGAAAATAGCGCCCTCAGTGGTGTTTTTGACAAATTTCAGGCTTATTGTTATGATTTCTATTAGCCCTAGAACACCTCATATTACCACCAAATGCTTCAGCCATTATTCACAACAGTCTGCATTTTGATTCAGGCAGAAAAATATCTTTACAAAAATTCTTGACCTTAAAGTTCAAACTAAACAAGCATCCATGCAGATATCAAAACTTCAAGGTCTGCACTATTTTCTTCCGAACTATCTTCGTGGGTAACGAACCGGAAGTGAATTAGTGATCTTGTGCCAATATAGTGAACCTTAAATGACAAAAGTGCACAATTTTAACACCAATCAAAGTACTGGTGGATATGACTCAAATACTACAATAAAAGAAAATTAACCTTACACTTCAATTGCTACACCTGCCTCAAGACATACATTCATCGGCCCTATGGCAGCAATTTGCGTCACCTCTGTACCAAGCCATATGACACCATATGACATAAAAACACATTCCTGGCAAACAAATTTTGTGTCCCAAACACTCATATCAGAATACTTTACAATTGCTTAGTTGTGTTCTTCCCAAAAAAGATAATGATTTCACAAATAGTATCTCTCCCCGAAATTAAACCCCGGTTTCAGGGGCCAGGCCTATTTTCATCGACTTTTTACGGAAATTTTGAATAATAAATTTCTCTGTAGAAAACCGCTATGAATGGATTTGCACGAATTTTTGATATAAAAGAAAGAAATTGTATGTCTAAACAATAAAAGTACTGGTTTGACAAATTAAGTTGAATTAGGGGAGAAATTGACAAAAAGCTATGCCATACCCTATTCCTGACTGAGTCCAATATGGCCGCCGGCAGGGATTTGGGCCCCCAAGTATATCAAAATTAGTGTCTGAGCTGGTTTCCACATACCTTTATATTTCCAAGTATTGTTCGGAGTAATAGAAAGTGCAAAAGGTTGTCATTTTTCAGCATAGGACATCATACGTACTGAAATATGTCCCCCTATAGGGCTTCCTATGGGCCGTCAATTAGGCACAAGACCACTAATTCATTTCCCATAGGCCACCACAGTAGCGTTGAGCTCGATTTTCCTATTTTAAAACATTCGGCGGCACGAATCCTCTCAACAGGTGTTAGGTCAATGTCAGCTTAACTACTCATTAATTTTTCGTGTGGGCAAGTCCACGGAAATTTGAGATAGCGATGAAAATAGCGCCCTCAGTGGTGTTTTTGACAAATTTCAGGCTTATTGTTATGATTTCTATTAGCCCTAGAACACCTCATATTACCACCAAATGCTTCAGCCATTATTCACAACAGTCTGCATTTTGATTCAGGCAGAAAAATATCTTTACAAAAATTCTTGACCTTAAAGTTCAAACTAAACAAGCATCCATGCAGATATCAAAACTTCAAGGTCTGCACTATTTTTCTTCCGAACTATCTTCGTGGGTAACGAACCCGGAAGTGAATTAGTGATCTTGTGCCAATATAGTGAACCTTAAATTGACAAAAGTGCACAATTTTAACACCAATCAAAGTACTGGTGGATATGACTCAAATACTACAATAAAAGAAAATTTAACCTTACACTTCAATGCTACACCTGCCTCAAGACATACATTCATCGGCCCTATGGCAGCAATTTGCGTCACCTCTGTACCAAGCCATATGACACCATATGACATAAAAACACATTCCTGGCAAACAAATTTTGTGTCCCAAACACTCATATCAGAATACTTTTACAATTGCTTAGTTGTGTTCTTCCCAAAAAAGATAATGATTTCACAAATAGTATCTCTCCCCGAAATTAAACCCCGGTTTCAGGGGCCAGGCCTATTTTCATCGACTTTTTACGGAAATTTTGAATAAAATTTCTCTGTAGAAAACCGCTATGAATGGATTTGCACGAATTTTTGATATAAAAGAAAGAAATTGTATGTCTAAACAATAAAAGTACTGGTTTGACAAATTAAGTTGAATTAGGGGAGAAATTGACAAAAAGCTATGCCATACCCCTATTCCTGACTGAGTCCAATATGGCCGCCAGCAGGGATTTGGGCCCCCCAAGTATATCAAAATTAGTGTCTGAGCTGGTTTCCACATACCTTTATATTTCCAAGTATTGTTCGGAGTAATAGAAAGTGCAAAAGGTTGTCATTTTTCAGCATAGGACATCATACGTACTGAAATATGTCCCCCTATAGGGCTTCCTATGGGCCGTCAATTAGGCACAAGACCACTAATTCATTTCCCATAGGCCACCACAGTAGCGTTGAGCTCGATTTTCCTATTTTAAAACATTCGGCGGCACGAATCCTCTCAACAGGTGTTAGGTCAATGTCAGCTTAACTACTCATTAATTTTTCGTGTGGGCAAGTCCACGGAAATTTTGAGATAGCGATGAAAATAGCGCCCTCAGTGGTGTTTTTGACAAATTTCAGGCTTATTGTTATGATTTCTATTAGCCCTAGAACACCTCATATTACCACCAAATGCTTCAGCCATTATTCACAACAGTCTGCATTTTGATTCAGGCAGAAAAATATCTTTACAAAATTCTTGACCTTAAAGTTCAAACTAAACAAGCATCCATGCAGATATCAAAACTTCAAGGTCTGCACTATTTTCTTCCGAACTATCTTCGTGGGTAACGAAACCGGAAGTGAATTAGTGATCTTGTGCCAATATAGTGAACCTTAAATTGACAAAAGTGCACAATTTTAACACCAATCAAAGTACTGGTGGATATGACTCAAATACTACAATAAAAGAAAATTTAACCTTACACTTCAATTGCTACACCTGCCTCAAGACATACATTCATCGGCCCTATGGCAGCAATTTGCGTCACCTCTGTACCAGCCATATGACACCATATGACATAAAAACACATTCCTGGCAAACAAATTTGTGTCCCAAACACTCATATCAGAATACTTTTACAATTGCTTAGTTGTGTTCTTCCCAAAAAGATAATGATTTCACAAATAGTATCTCTCCCCGAAATTAAACCCCGGTTTCAGGGGCCAGGCCTATTTTCATCGACTTTTTACGGAAATTTTGAATAATAAATTTCTCTGTAGAAAACCGCTATGAATGGATTTGCACGAATTTTTGATATAAAAGAAAGAAATTGTATGTCTAAACAATAAAAGTACTGGTTTGACAAATTAAGTTGAATTAGGGGAGAAATTGACAAAAAGCTATGCCATACCCCTATTCCTGACTGAGTCCAATATGGCCGCCGGCAGGGATTTGGGCCCCCCAAGTATATCAAAATTAGTGTCTGAGCTGGTTTCCACATACCTTATATTTCCAAGTATTGTTCGGAGTAATAGAAAGTGCAAAAGGTTGTCATTTTTCAGCATAGGACATCATACGTACTGAAATATGTCCCCCTATAGGGCTTCCTATGGGCCGTCAATTAGGCACAAGACCACTAATTCATTTCCCATAGGCCACCACAGTAGCGTTGAGCTCGATTTTCCTATTTTAAAACATTCGGCGGCACGAATCCTCTCAACAGGTGTTAGGTCAATGTCAGCTTAACTACTCATTAATTTTTCGTGTGGGCAAGTCCACGGAAATTTGAGATAGCGATGAAAATAGCGAAAATAGCGCCCTCAGTGGTGTTTTTGACAAATTTCAGGCTTATTGTTATGATTTCTATTAGCCCTAGAACACCTCATATTACCACCAAATGCTTCAGCCATTATTCACAACAGTCTGCATTTTGATTCAGGCAGAAAATATCTTTACAAAAATTCTTGACCTTAAAGTTCAAACTAAACAAGCATCCATGCAGATATCAAAACTTCAAGGTCTGCACTATTTTTCTTCCGAACTATCTTCGTGGGTAACGAACCCGGAAGTGAATTAGTGATCTTGTGCCAATATAGTGAACCTTAAATTGACAAAAGTGCACAATTTTAACACCAATCAAAGTACTGGTGGATATGACTCAAATACTAAAATAAAAGAAAATTTAACCTTACACTTCAATTGCTACACCTGCCTCAAGACATACATTCATCGGCCCTATGGCAGCAATTTGCGTCACCTCTGTACCAAGCCATATGACACCATATGACATAAAAACACATTCCTGGCAAACAAATTTTGTGTCCCAAACACTCATATCAGAATACTTTTACAATTGCTTAGTTGTGTTCTTCCCAAAAAAGATAATGATTTCACAAATAGTATCTCTCCCCGAAATTAAACCCCGGTTTCAGGGGCCAGGCCTATTTTCATCGACTTTTTACGGAAATTTTGAATAATAATTTCTCTGTAGAAAACCGCTATGAATGGATTTGCACGAATTTTTGATATAAAAGAAAGAAATTGTATGTCTAAACAATAAAAGTACTGGTTGACAAATGAAGTTGAATTAGGGGAGAAATTGACAAAAAGCTATGCCATACCCCTATTCCTGACTGAGTCCAATATGGCCGCCAGCGGGGATTTGGGCCCCCCAAGTATATCAAAATTAGTGTCTGAGCTGGTTTCCACATACCTTCATATTTCCAAGTATTGTTCGGAGTAATAGAAAGTGCAAAAGGTTGTCATTTTTCAGCATAGGACATCATACGTACTGAAATATGTCCCCCTATAGGGCTTCCTATGGGCCGTCAATTAGGCACAAGACCACAAATTCATTTCCCATAGGCCACCACAGTAGCGTTGAGCTCGATTTTCCTATTTTAAAACATTCAGCGGCACGAATCCTCTTAACAGGTGTTAGGTCAATGTCAGCTTAACTACTCATTAATTTTTCGTGTGGGCAAGTCCACGGAAATTTTGAGATAGCGATGAAAATAGCGCCCTCAGTGGTGTTTTTGACAAATTTCAGGCTTATTGTTATGATTTCTATTAGCCCTAGAACACCTCATATTACCACCAAATGCTTCAGCCATTATTCACAACAGTCTGCATTTTGATTCAGGCAGAAAAATATCTTTACAAAAATTCTTGACCTTAAAGTTCAAACTAAACAAGCATCCATGCAGATATCAAAACTTCAAGGTCTGCACTATTTTTCTTCCGAACTATCTTCGTGGGTAACGAACCCGGAAGTGAATTAGTGATCTTGTGCCAATATAGTGAACCTTAAATTGACAAAAGTGCACAATTTTAACACCAATCAAAGTACTGGTGGATATGACTCAAATACTAGAATAAAAGAAAATTTAACCTTACACTTCAATTGCTACACCTGCCTCAAGACATACATTCATCGGCCCTATGGCAGCAATTTGCGTCACCTCTGTACCAAGCCATATGACACCATATGACATAAAAACACATTCCTGGCAAACAAATTTTGTGTCCCAAACACTCATATCAGAATACTTTTACAATTGCTTAGTTGTGTTCTTCCCAAAAAAGATAATGATTTCACAAATAGTATCTCTCCCCGAAATTAAACCCCGGTTTCAGGGGCCAGGCCTATTTTCATCGACTTTTTACGGAAATTTTGAATAATAAATTTCTCTGTAGAAAACCGCTATGAATGGATTTGCACGAATTTTTGATATAAAAGAAAGAAATTGTATGTCTAAACAATAAAGTACTGGTTTGACAAATTAAGTTGAATTAGGGGAGAAATTGACAAAAAGCTATGCCATACCCTATTCCTGACTGAGTCCAATATGGCCGCCGGCAGGGATTTGGGCCCCCCAAGTATATCAAAATTAGTGTCTGAGCTGGTTTCCACATACCTTTATATTTCCAAGTATTGTTCGGAGTAATAGAAAGTGCAAAAGGTTGTCATTTTTCAGCATAGGACATCATACGTACTGAAATATGTCCCCCTATAGGGCTTCCTATGGGCCGTCAATTAGGCACAAGACCACTAATTCATTTCCCATAGGCCACCACAGTAGCGTTGAGCTCGATTTTCCTATTTTAAAACATTCAGCGGCACGAATCCTCTTAACAGGTGTTAGGTCAATGTCAGCTTAACTACTCATTAATTTTTCGTGTGGGCAAGTCCACGGAAATTTTGAGATAGCGATGAAAATAGCGCCCTCAGTGGTGTTTTTGACAAATTTCAGGCTTATTGTTATGATTTCTATTAGCCCTAGAACACCTCATATTACCACCAAATGCTTCAGCCATTATTCACAACAGTCTGCATTTTGATTCAGGCAGAAAAATATCTTTACAAAAATTCTTGACCTTAAAGTTCAAACTAAACAAGCATCCATGCAGATATCAAAACTTCAAGGTCTGCACTATTTTTCTTCCGAACTATCTTCGTGGGTAACGAACCCGGAAGTGAATTAGTGATCTTGTGCCATATAGTGAACCTTAAATTGACAAAAGTGCACAAATTTAACATCAATCAAAGTACTGGTGGATATGACTCAAATACTACAATAAAAGAAAATTTAACCTTACACTTCAATTGCTACACCTGCCTCAAGACATACATTCATCGGCCCTATGGCAGCAATTTGCGTCACCTCTGTACCAAGCCATATGACACCATATGACATAAAAACACATTCCTGGCAAACAAATTTTGTGTCCCAAACACTCATATCAGAATACTTTTACAATTGCTTAGTTGTGTTCTTCCCAAAAAAGATAATGATTTCACAAATAGTATCTCTCCCCGAAATTAAACCCGGTTTCAGGGGCCAGGCCTATTTTCATCGACTTTTTACGGAAATTTTGAATAATAAATTTCTCTGTAGAAAACCGCTATGAATGGATTTGCACGAATTTTTGATATAAAAGAAAGAAATTGTATGTCTAAACAATAAAAGTACTGGTTTGACAAATTAAGTTGAATTAGGGGAGAAATTGACAAAAAGCTATGCCATACCCCTATTCCTGACTGAGTCCAATATGGCCGCCGGCAGGGATTTGGGCCCCCCAAGTATATCAAAATTAGTGTCTGAGCTGGTTTCCACATACCTTATATTTCCAAGTATTGTTCGGAGTAATAGAAAGTGCAAAAGGTTGTCATTTTTCAGCATAGGACATCATACGTACTGAAATATGTCCCCCTATAGGGCTTCCTATGGGCCGTCAATTAGGCACAAGACCACTAATTCATTTCCCATAGGCCACCACAGTAGCGTTGAGCTCGATTTTCCTATTTTAAAACATTCGGCGGCACGAATCCTCTCAACAGGTGTTAGGTCAATGTCAGCTTAACTACTCATTAATTTTTCTGTGGGCAAGTCCACGGAAATTTTGAGATAGCGATGAAAATAGCGCCCTCAGTGGTGTTTTTGACAAATTTCAGGCTTATTGTTATGATTTCTATTAGCCCTAGAACACCTCATATTACCACCAAATGCTTCAGCCATTATTCACAACAGTCTGCATTTTGATTCAGGCAGAAAAATATCTTTACAAAAATTCTTGACCTTAAAGTTCAAACTAAACAAGCATCCATGCAGATATCAAAACTTCAAGGTCTGCACTATTTTTCTTCCGAACTATCTTCGTGGGTAACGAACCCGGAAGTGAATTAGTGATCTTGTGCCAATATAGTGAACCTTAAATTGACAAAAGTGCACAATTTTAACACCAATCAAAGTACTGGTGGATATGACTCAAATACTAAAATAAAAGAAAATTTAACCTTACACTTCAATTGCTACACCTGCCTCAAGACATACATTCATCGGCCCTATGGCAGCAATTTGCGTCACCTCTGTACCAAGCCATATGACACCATATGACATAAAAACACATTCCTGGCAAACAAATTTTGTGTCCCAAACACTCATATCAGAATACTTTTACAATTGCTTAGTTGTGTTCTTCCCAAAAAAGATAATGATTTCACAAATAGTATCTCTCCCCGAAATTAAACCCGGTTTCAGGGGCCAGGCCTATTTTCATCGACTTTTTACGGAAATTTTGAATAATAAATTTCTCTGTAGAAAACCGCTATGAATGGATTTGCACGAATTTTTGATATAAAAGAAAGAAATTGTATGTCTAAACAATAAAAGTACTGGTTTGACAAATTAAGTTGAATTAGGGGAGAAATTGACAAAAAGCTATGCCATACCCCTATTCCTGACTGAGTCCAATATGGCCGCCAGCAGGGATTTGGGCCCCCCAAGTATATCAAAATTAGTGTCTGAGCTGGTTTCCACATACCTTTATATTTCCAAGTATTGTTCGGAGTAATAGAAAGTGCAAAAGGTTGTCATTTTTCAGCATAGGACATCATACGTACTGAAATATGTCCCCCTATAGGGCTTCCTATGGGCCGTCAATTAGGCACAAGACCACTAATTCATTTCCCATAGGCCACCACAGTAGCGTTGAGCTCGATTTTCCTATTTTAAAACATTCAGCGGCACGAATCCTCTCAACAGGTGTTAGGTCAATGTCAGCTTAACTACTCATTAATTTTTCGTGTGGGCAAGTCCACGGAAATTTTGAGATAGCGATGAAAATAGCGCCCTCAGTGGTGTTTTTGACAAATTTCAGGCTTATTGTTATGATTTCTATTAGCCCTAGAACACCTCATATTACCACCAAATGCTTCAGCCATTATTCACAACAGTCTGCATTTTGATTCAGGCAGAAAAATATCTTTACAAAAATTCTTGACCTTAAAGTTCAAACTAAACAAGCATCCATGCAGATATCAAAACTTCAAGGTCTGCACTATTTTTCTTCCGAACTATCTTCGTGGGTAACGAACCCGGAAGTGAATTAGTGATCTTGTGCCAATATAGTGAACCTTAAATTGACAAAAGTGCACAATTTTAACACCAATCAAAGTACTGGTGGATATGACTCAAATACTACAATAAAAGAAAATTTAACCTTACACTTCAATGCTACACCTGCCTCAAGACATACATTCATCGGCCCTATGGCAGCAATTTGCGTCACCTCTGTACCAAGCCATATGACACCATATGACATAAAAACACATTCCTGGCAAACAAATTTTGTGTCCCAAACACTCATATCAGAATACTTTACAATTGCTTAGTTGTGTTCTTCCCAAAAAGATAATGATTTCACAAATAGTATCTCTCCCCGAAATTAAACCCGGTTTCAGGGGCCAGGCCTATTTTCATCGACTTTTTACGGAAATTTTGAATAATAAATTTCTCTGTAGAAAACCGCTATGAATGGATTTGCACGAATTTTTGATATAAAAGAAAGAAATTGTATGTCTAAACAATAAAAGTACTGGTTTGACAAATTAAGTTGAATTAGGGGAGAAATTGACAAAAAGCTATGCCATACCCCTATTCCTGACTGAGTCCAATATGGCCGCCGGCAGGGATTTGGGCCCCCCAAGTATATCAAAATTAGTGTCTGAGCTGGTTTCCACATACCTTTATATTTCCAAGTATTGTTCGGAGTAATAGAAAGTGCAAAAGGTTGTCATTTTTCAGCATAGGACATCATACGTACTGAAATATGTCCCCCTATAGGGCTTCCTATGGGCCGTCAATTAGGCACAAGACCACTAATTCATTTCCCATAGGCCACCACAGTAGCGTTGAGCTCGATTTTCCTATTTTAAAACATTCGGCGGCACGAATCCTCTCAACAGGTGTTAGGTCAATGTCAGCTTAACTACTCATTAATTTTTCGTGTGGGCAAGTCCACGGAAATTTGAGATAGCGATGAAAATAGCGCCCTCAGTGGTGTTTTGACAAATTTCAGGCTTATTGTTATGATTTCTATTAGCCCTAGAACACCTCATATTACCACCAAATGCTTCAGCCATTATTCACAACAGTCTGCATTTTGATTCAGGCAGAAAAATATCTTTACAAAAATTCTTGACCTTAAAGGTTCAACTAAACAAGCATCCTGCAGATATCAAAACTTTCAGGTCTGCAACTATTTTTTCTTTCCGATCTTGTGCCAAGATACGCTCAGTTAATACTGTGTACAGGTCCGTAATTACTGTATAGCAATCACAGAGATGTACAGAGTGTACGTGGGAGCCAAGTCTTTTTGAGGATAAGCTTGTTGTAACTTTACAACCGATTGAAATTGTATCAGTCAGATGAAATCGAGAATATCAGTTAATCATTGACAAAAATGAAATATACAAATAGCATAGGGTATTAGTGTAAATAGGAGGCGAGAGCAGAAGTCTTTGGAGGACGACAGTTCACACACAAGTCATGCCGATCGTCGACGTCCTAACAATACAATTACAATTGAATTGACCGTTGCGTCACACGCAGTAAATACTAAGCTGAAATGCAACCGTTATTTGTAATTGTTACTTTGTGATTTATCATATAGAGCTTTCTTACTAGGCTAAACGTGAGCGTAGTGCTTTTGAAAATCGATTCGGCTAACTGATTTTCGATTTTTCTTCGAAAACAGATATGAAAATCTGACAGTAATATGATGACTGCAAAGACAAAACGTACGGCATAACTTGAAGCCTTTGCATATTTTCCATCACCAACTAGTATGTTCATGGAAAATCAAAACTGTTTGCTCATTTGAAGAAATATGAAATCGCACAGGACAGTAATCTTACTTCTGCAGCGGTTAAGGTCGAAATATTGATTATTGACATGAGGTTTTTATTGCATATATCGATAGCTTATCTCTTTTGTTGTTGTTGTTGTTGTTGTTGATGTTGTTGTTTTTGTTTACTTTATGTTATCTGTTTTCAAATTGTGCAATGTTATATTTGGTTGTTGTCTCCATACTTTTTGTTTTTATTGCTTGTTTGTCTGTTTTATCTGTACAATACATATTGTGCCCTAGCTCTTGTGCTTGAATTTCCTCAGTAACCTTTGACCTTGTTATTTGTTTTCAAGATGCATCATTCCTACAGATGGTAATCCTGTATGGTTTTCAGGATGCATGACAAATGGTAATCCTGTATGGATTTGTATCACCCTGTGCATTTACAGCGCCCCCAATCTTGAATTCCCACCCTCCCGAATGACACCAGTTGACTTCATTTCTGTACGTCTGTGTAATAATGGCTGTACGTCTGTACGTCTAAATATTCCATTTGAAGGCATAAAATTCCTTACTGTAAGCGTGATTCAGTGCCTTGCGTTTTTGCTTTTGCTTGCATTCCACGATCCGTAACATTTTATAAGTTGAATTATTTAACATATAAGGCAACTTACTACACATTGCTATACCAAGATTTTCAACAGTGGCCGTCACAAGGTTAATAGTCAACAAACTTAGGGCAATAATTTATTTTACTGTTATGTGTATGAAATTTGCCATTTGACTTCTCGCTCTATAAGTAAGGCTGATAATTTGTATTGCAGTAAACCCTTTATCGTACATTCATTCTTTGGTCATGGCCGTTTTCCTTGCGACATTCCGAAATTAGCGACAAAATCAACAGTTGGTCTTTCTTTCTCCTTGCTTTACTCAGGGAAAGTTCATTGCCTAGGAGTGATTTTAACCATATCGGTTGTTGATATTACTCCACTGTTTGGTCATTCAACTTCAAGATGGGTTGTGGTACACTTTTACGAACTGTAAAAACATCAAGGTGACTACAAATGTTTTAGTGATATTTACTACGAACAACGGTAGATGTGATAGAAAGGCTGGAGTTTATAAAATTATCAGTGTTTTTTTTCCGGATTGTGAAAATATCTTAGTCATTCACGAAACGTTTATGAAGGTAAACAGCAAAAATCGCGTAATTTAAATGTTGGCCTCGCGCTATCACAAAAAAGTGCTGGATCGAGTGGCTGCGCAGCGCACGAAACGAGCAGCTTAACGGCATCTATGCATGCAGCGTTGACATATTAGCTATACTAGTCAATTTTTCTCCAAGAACTGCGCATGCTTCTAGACGTTCGAATTCCGGGTGCCGAATTTGCCATGTCAGAAATGACGCTGTAGCCAGAGTAGGGGAAAAATGAAGTACGTACAGCATTGTAACACATTTTGCAACATGAAAAAAAGCCAGTGTTGGCACCAGATTGTGTCATCAGGAAATTTAACCACCATATTACAATTTCAATGGAAAACAAAAGGATATCACATCTCCATAGTCCTCTTACAGACTAGAACAAATGCGATCCCAGGGATCGTGAACAGTGCTTTAAAACACTTCAAAGTTTTGTATATCGTCTGCAGAAGGCTTACCCCAGCAAGGTATTCAACGAACATTGAGACCGTCTAAAATTAGCAGAGCTTGCATTTACTTATTCATACATTTGCCGCCAGTACGCCCTTTGATAACCTCAATGCATGCCATAAAATACATTGGCTGTTAAAAGCGGGCATTGTTCCAATTTTGATATTATAATCAAAATTGATAACGACACGACGTTGAGCCGATACGCAGAACTGTTTATGACTTTATTTGAATGAACCATGTCAGAAGCACTTAAACATTTTCAAACACTAGTCGACGAAGTCGATAAGACTGAAAAATATCAAATGCTTTAATCGTGGATTAATCACAGCTTTCACGTGTTGAAGATCGTAAATGGGTGCTTCTGGAGTAAAGATGCAATGGGATTCCTAGTTGTGAAGTTAGGCCCAAATGTGTTTTGGAGACCTTCCTCGTATACTAGTGGCTGGGCCTTTAGAAATGATATATAAAGTGTTTAATGCTTTGATGATACTATTATTAGGAATGCATAATGTCACTATGGTTTAAACTGGAAAAGAAAAGAAAAAAGAAAAATAAGAAAAAAAGTAAAACTCAATGTCACATTTTATCACGGAAATGCTCTCATTTAAGTGGAAAAAGCCTGACAAGGCGCAGCTTTGTAACCAAATGTACATGTACTCAGGACTAGAATATCTGCAAATGTCAAATATCACCCAACTGCTTTTATTTTTATATAAATTTATATTTACGTTCTCAGATATTTAGACGGAAAATCATACCAAAGGACGGGGTGTAAAGGCTTTTGGCGACTGCTCTCCCGCTACGATTTCGATAAAAAGAACGAATTCTCACAACTTACAATTCTCCAACTCATCGCAAAATCTCTCCAAACCAGGAATAGACTGACACATGCTCCATCCTTGAAACCTCTAGACACATGATAGAGATTCACTCAATACCTGTCCGCAAGGCATTTCTTATGTTGACCTCTAGAACAGCAAGTTTATATAAATGACTTGTGTTAAACAGTTCACTATTCCATATCGCGGTCACCGAGACAAGTCGCCACAGCGCCCTCAGTACTGGGCACCACAAGCGTATGAAGTTCTAATCAGCCGTCAAAATGTACTTCAAAAAGCAATGCCATTTGAAAAAAAAAGCAGCAAAAGGTCATCATTGAAATCACCATGGAGACAAGATGACTTCATGTTCTTTATTACCTTCAAATATTATGTATTGTCATTGGGATGTGACGCTAGATTCCAGTCACAAGAATGCAAGTCAATTGCCCCGATAGAGCAGAATTTCGGCCAAAAAGACCGGTTTTTTTCGTTGCGGTCCAGATCCGGACCACAGAGTCCCCAGTTATCTCCATGGACCGTTGCAGGGCTGTGGTGGAGGCCGTATAACGCCGGGAACACACAGACCTATACGCAGGGCTAACCCTAAACCAGCGCCATAAGTAGGTCTAAGTGATGTTGCTTGGTTACCAACGGACACATCTGAAACCGTTTATAACTAATCGTATAATACATTCTTTGTCAAACGAATACAAGTCGGCTCAGCCGGCAATGCGCACACAGGGGCTGGCTAGTCACTTCACATATAGGTGGTTAGCACAGGCGACTGTGGTGGCATATATCGACGTGACTGCAGGGCTGCTAGAAGTAAGACACATTGGACAAATGATCTAGGCCAGTGCTACCGAACAGCTATTGCTTGCATTGACAAAGTTCAGTTCTACCCTGACAAGTATTGCCCAGGCTTGTAAATATATGTATGTCGAAGTAAATGTTTTTGGGAGGGCAGTGCACATATATATGAAAGGTAATAGCTGAGTGGTACGACCGTTTTACAAAAGCCCGTTACTTGTAAAGTAGTTTTTACAGGTCAGCAAACTGTTATTACTATCAAGTATTCTATCACCCTTATCCGGTCTATAAAGGCAAAAGGGTCAGAGTAAACAAACGAGCTGGACGATGATTAATTTAACAGCGCAAAGGGATACAAACAAAACTTATCAGTACTTGTCACAAGTTGAAGATTTATATGGCGTTGAAAACTGTTTCAGTGAAAACGCCCAGCTCCTTCAGACTAGGCTGGCACATACTGTTTTTGTGTTCCACTTACAACTGAGAAACAAAAACACGGTGACCGTATTTTACCAATATATCAAAGAGAGTAGGCGCACGTCAATTTGGTTTATCATGTTCATGTTCATATTAGAATTGTATGTGAATTTTCAAGGCAAGCAACATAGATCGCGAAACCAAGCCAAATTACAACACGATGCACAGGCAAACTGGAAATGAATAGTCTAAAATATGATATTATTTTCATCGCTGTAGGTGTATAAGTTGTGTATGACATCGACAGCCGGATGGGGCGTCCAGTATACAATGAGTCCCCTTTTATATACTCATAGTATACTGGACGCCCCGGCCGGCCGCCCATGTCATACACAACTCATACACCTACAGCGATTTTATCGACTATTGCTCCACAGGAAGGAAGCTCAACCAGGATGAAGTACTGACTCGGTTTTAGTGATATCAATGTTTCATAATTACGATTTATTATTTTTAATACTTATGAAAATAATATCATATTTTAGACTTTTCTTTTCCAGTTTGCCTGTGCACGACGTTGCGCGTTGTCAGTCGCTGTCATCAGTATTTTCTTTTAAGCAGAGTAATATACTGTGCACATCCCTGCTAAACTTGTTTAAAGTATCCACATATCTACGTGACAAGTTCCGTAAAATAGGTGCGTGATTTTACAAGTTGCACACGCATTTAGTGGTGACGTCGAAAGCTCCCTACGCATAATACCAAAATAACCAGTACCATTGCACTCAGGTTCATTAGTGCTAAACTTGATCGTCATAAATTTTGCTGGCATGTTTTGTGTCTCTTGGTTTGTAACGCGGGATCTCGATGCAGTTACCACTCTGTCAGTAATTTGATAGCTGAGAGATAATATAAACTTATGAATATTAATAGATGTTGCCTTTTGTCTCTCTAGGCTTAGATAACGACATCCGGCCACGTTTAGATCTGTACATGTGTAGGGAAAGCTGTCATAAAATTGTCAACACAGATCAAACGTAAGCTAGCGATGTACATGTTATAAGCAGGGCCTCACATGCCAAATGCGCTCTTTAAAACAACAACAACAACAACAAACAACAACAACAAAAGTAAAGTAAAGGAAGTAATAAATAACATCTTTCCACTTATTCTAACGGTTCCTTCTACAGAGGCACCAGGATAAATGAAGAGGATGGGTATAATGATAGAACCTGGCAATGACAGGGAATAAAGTGAACATCGTGAAAATGTAGGTATTTTTAGGAATTTTTAAACAATTTATCCGTGTTTGAAACTCATTTCGAAGCGTTTACTGAAAATAATTTATCACCTATTTTACAATGCAACCTTTGTCCCACTTCTACAAGTACATATACATATCCGACGTCATCATTTATTGGCTATCCCACTTGTAAAATGCTACCATTACATAAACGGATGATACATGAATGGTCATGAAGTCTACTGTTTGACAGCGTTAGTTATATCATGATAGAATAACATAAAAAACATTAGGCATTTGTTTCGTCGAAACACATCCATTGATTTATACCACCCAATGGGATTCATTTAACTGAAAAATCATTTTGTGCTAACATTATTATGATAAAATGCATGAATATTGTGAAATGATGAATTTTATTCGTGCACTTTTGATATTTTCCGTACATTGTTATCTTGTTTGTTATGTTTTAGTTTGAGTCATTATCATTTCTAAATCAGTTAAGGTTTTTTATGAGTCTGTCATATTAGACCGTAAATGGATCAACGAGAAAAAAACACGCTATGACAAGACAATCAATAAATTGGGATTAATAATAATATGTCAGTAAATAAAGCAGATGGAAGACAAGTTTACGTATGTTCATTAAAACATTATTTTGGGTCACATGCGTTGACCGTGGCATATACTAGCGTCATGTGTTAATTTGACTCAGGGTTAACGTTGACAATATATCTAAAACTGTGAGAATCATCAACAAAATCTAGAGTGGACTTATAGTCCAAAAAGTTAAAATAGTGTCTCATTCAATTATACAGGTTCAGTCTCCAATTGAAATACTCGATTGTTATTTCATTTCCTGGACTCAGAGACACAATAAAGAAGTTCTTTACATTTATATTTCAGACAAAGCTGTAAGACTGTTGTTCGAGTATGCAGACATATGGGACCGTGTAACTCAATCCATTGTAAGGACAATTAAAATTTATGTTTTACGTAAATGTCACACTCAGGCTGCTGTGATCTCAGTGCAGATACCTGTCCTACTCTTGCCATGCTGTCCGAGTAAAACAGACTATTGTCAAAGATTGGATGTCCTTCTGCACACAATATTTAATTATTATAAAATCGGGTAAATACAATGAAAATTGCACATTGATAATACATCATCTACCTTAAAAAGCTTATACTTATTTTAATTCAAACGATATTCTGCCGTAGGTTACTGTGATGTAGGCAACTCAAGATGATAGCTCGCTTTGATTGCCAACTAAAGTTAGGAAATTTTGATTAAGACAGTTTTAATAACAACACCCTAAATCATCAGGTTGTCAAGGATTCTAACGTCTGCTCACTAAATTTGGTTCATTGATTGACTTTAGAAATTTATTCGACATTAATATGATTTTCTTGCCCGCTGAAGTTTTGATTATGTGGGAAATCTTTAAAATCTGATATGATGTCGAGAAGGAAACGCTATATGGTATTCCGGAGCAAAGGGAAAAGACAAGAAACAGCAAACAACCGGATATTAAACTCTCATTCCACCCATTGTTCGGCAAACAGGGGACCGTTCGATTTGCACGATCATGATTATGATTTATGTGACATCATCTTCAAAATAGAGGTTGTAAACAACACTGGCAATCACGATCATGTTTTCAGTTGACATGGCTGTCATCAGTGTTTGCGCATTTCTGCAGAGCTGCAGCATACGTAGCGACGCCTCACAAGCTAGTTTATCGGTAAACGTTTCCATCAAATCTTCGCGTAGAATAGATTATTATACCTACTATATACACTCCTATACGATAGTGCGCCCAGCTAGCCTGCACTGTTTTCTGAAAAACAAACAAATATTTTTTATTCTGATTTCGTTGTAAATCAAGGTATTTTAATTTTTAATAACAGGGGCGATTAAACCGGCATCTTGCAACTAAATTCGCCTAAAAATATTGCTTTAAAATCAAATTTTACTCTCTGAAACTTTAAATTACTGCCGTTTCTGCTTTCAGCATCGGTGGCTGTGTTATCCACCATCTTGTAAACATACCAATCACGCCCTGGGACATGAACGTTGTGATTGTCAGTCGTGATTGTTATTGGGCGTATTCGAACGCACGATCATAATCATGACTGGCAGATCACGATCGATCATGATCGTATTAATCGAACGCGCCCAGTTCTAATTCCACACAACGATGCGCCCTCAGGGCCTTCCATGCTTGGTTAGGCTCATTAGGCAAGCCAGGCTGATGACGCTTTGTAAAAACTTGCTCCACTTGCATGACTTGCCTGAGCTGAGCTGCGCTTTTTTTCACGAAATTGAAAATTAAAACATCAGAGGAACCTGTTTCGATTCAGCAACTGTTCCCCTTGTGAGCTGCTAACGAGTTATTTGGTCTGGGCAATAACCCCCGTTGGTGATCGGCAGAACAATTTACTAATGCAGGGGATTAGGAAGACCAATTAACAGATATGGATTGCTTTCTTGATATACTACATTGAGATAGCGAGGGTAAAGTAATAGGTACACACGCGACACAGGTAAAGCATGTAGAACGACAAAAGTTGAATACGTTTGATACATGACATTTATTGATCACATTCATAACTTCTAGACCAATAATGCCAGCAGTACCCTGTGATATCACCCATGCAAACCGTGACCAATGCAGCGTGCATGCTGCGTTGCTTGGATAGTCGATCGAAAGATACATATTCTTTTCACTAGATTTGAGAATATATATGTATACGAAGAATACATATTTTTTACACAAGTACCGAGGATCGGCCTTTGGCCTTACACGTCGATCCCGGGCATTCTAACGATCATCAAAGCAACAGGTGCAGCTAATGGGCTATTCATCGAAAAGCTATTCGGGCAGCAATTTTTGAGGGCAGGGAAATTTAATTTTGCTCGGGCAGAGGACATATTTTCAGGTGACAGGGGAGCAAATTTTAGTGTTTTTGGTCGGGCAGGGCAGATATCGGTTGATTGTCCTGGGGACAGGGCGAGGAGAGGGGCAGCTACTTTTAAAACGGGGAGAGGGGAAGTTGAGCCATGGTGTTTCCAGGGATGGGGACACAGGGCAAGTACTTATACCTTTTAAAGGTTACCCAGACTACTTAGCCTATCGTGATTGACCCCATATCAGTTTTCAGGGGAATTTTTTTACACAGCAGGGGGAAATCGGCATGTTTTTTTCATCACAGGGTAGGGTAGCTTCGTGCGTGTAGGGGAAATGGAATGACAAAATTATGAGGGGAATTTTTTCCAGGGCAGGGGAAATATCAAGTTATTTCGCCACTGGGCAGGGAGCTTCAAAAATTCACAGGGGGAGTGGGTAAAAATGAAGTATGAGTGCGGGAGGGTAAGTCAAAACATTTTCTGTGGGAGGACAAATTATGAAAAGCTAATTAATTACCCTCTTGACTTAAAATTAGTCAGTTCACATTACTTGTCATGCACAATATATCTTATCATAGTAAGGACCCTTTTTGAAAGTGCATTGTTCGTTGGCTGCACCTGGTGCAAACGTGACAGACCTGCACCCGCACAGAACTTGATGGGGTTTTAACCTTTGATCTGGCATGAAACGACGTTCTACACCCCATTTGTTAGATATGCGTAGTTTACTTTTAACTACTTTACTGGAAGATACGCTTTGCACCTTTGATCATCTAGCAAACGATCGACTTTTTCCAATTATACGATTTCCACCCGACAACGCCACTGTCGTTGACCACTGTCAACCCTTGTCGCATATTTACGACATCCCTTAACTGTAGGGTGACATAATCTTTGTGTGGAAATTGGAAAGTAGGCCTATATGTAAGGGCGATGCTATGGCAGCATTCATTGTGTAAGAGGACGCGGTAGGGTTAACACACAGGCTCACGTTCCCGTAAATGCGACTTTTTGGACTTTAATTTTACCGATTGCATAATGTAACATATACTTACACGTCACCATTGTAAATATCTTTGCAATCGAGAGATGCAATTATAATCAATAGCTGTTGAGATATGAGGAGGATTGATTAGAATTTTCGTGCGTCGATGGCGAAAATCTAGTCCCGAAATGGCCGTCGGCGGTTTGCAACTCGCTGTCAGTCGAACACTTGACGTGCCACTCAGTCATGTTTTCATTGTATATAGCAATGAACACGTAAATCGCCTTCTCATTTTCTGTGCAAATGCATGGTGGATAATAAAGATGGTCATACAAGCTATTTTGCAACTTGCCATTTTATAAAAACACCAATAAATAGATTTCTGTAAGACAAATAACTAACCAAATCAAATGCATACAAATTTCACGGTTCTGGAGTTCAACCATCTGCTAGGACATGTACGTACCTTCGCTGTCGATACGATCACGAACATTCTTGCTGTGTTACAAAATTTTACATACAGTCACAGTCCCTCCGGTCCACCCACGAGAAGAGACTGTGATACGGGCAAATTCTCTCAGTGCCGAGGGACTAATATCTGTGTAGTAGCTATTCTCTTTTGAGGATTAGCTGAAAAGGGCCGTTTGGTATGCAGTCCTGAGTAAGACTGTTTGTTTTACTGATCCAGTGTTGTCCGACGTACGGTATCCCCGGCAAGTTCGGATCACGGTTACTCTACCCCACTGTTCGGATACAAAGATTGGACGAAGGAAGTCACGCATACTACCTCGCGTCTTGTGACAACAACATCATCGGCACGCGTTAGGAGCTGCTTTTTTAATTACGTGAAAGGTATATCTGATCACGCCATGGGGGGAATTTACTATCTGGCATGTTCCAGAACTTTCTCTGCAGCGCAGTCGAACCGATGAGTTTCTTACCGCTGGGTTCTTTCATTCTTCCGTGTCCTAGCCAGCTCTGGTGGTTAAAGTTTTTGGGTATTACAAATCGAGTGCGGCAGCCCTGGAAAGAATGTGTTTCCTGTTACCGTACCTTCTCTATTTCAAACCCTCTAACTCTGAGCTGTTTTACTTTAATTGAAACAAAGCCTGAGAATCCAAAATAAAGAGTTAAATCGCTTAAATTTAGGGAAATTCGTCAATTTCCCTCATTGCAAGGCCAAAAATTAATGCACTCGCTTTTGGCCACGTAAGGAAGCTTAATTAGGTCTAGGCCTCCTCAGCAATTGGGTATGTAGGTCTGGATTTTTTTTTCTCGTTTAAAAAAAAAAAACGGAAAAGAGAAAAGTAAGATAGTTTCAAAGATATCATTGATTTGAGCTTATCACATATATTGCGGGATTTATTGTCAGTGAGGGTCATCAAAAGGTCCACCTGCCACAACCTTAGCTTTTGACAACCTGCATAGACGAAGACGACAAAATTCAACTGAATATTGTACATTAAAACCCAAAGCTATCGCTTCCAGTAAATTCTGCAAAGTTTTGCAGCATATATTCATTCTTAACCATCCGAAACAATAACAAATCTTTGAACGGAGAAGTTAATCAATCCGTGCACGTAAATTACGTCAATGCTCTACCGATCGGTAAACAGCGACGCATCGCTCCTTGTCTCTACATGGATTTTAATAGCCGGGAATCTGAGAGGACAGACTTCGACCTGCAACATATACAGCAGTAGGCCTATGTTTAGGAGTAATAGCTTTCAAGTGGCTTGGCAAATTGCTCAAGACCTCGTAGTCGTGACCGCAACAACCATTTCTTTTTAAGGACTTCATCAGAACAAAAGCTTGTTGGCAACACGCTATTATCGTCAAAACAATGAAGATGAAGTTTACGTTCGAAAATCTTTCATATAATCCTCTATTTATGTCTAATCATGGAAGACGGATGCATACAACTTCAATGTAGGTTAAGTATCATTTGTGCTGGATTTCTAAAGTCACGGTCCCTCCACAAAAACTAGCATCTTTGTCACGAGGCAATACATGCACTTTGTGTCAGAGCGAAGTCCGATATCTGTTCTCAGCGGCGGTTCGCTGTCACGTTAGGGTTTACTTCACAGAGCACATGTTTGGAGTCTGGTACGTAGTGGGCCTTATTACATGTACCTTCATGGCCTTAGTGAGACAATACAGTCCTCTCAACACGCTCTCCAATTTCGCTTCAGTTTCTGGGCGAGACCGTGTCAGAGCACAATTATAAACATTGCAAATACTGGCAATATGTCAGCAGGGTTACCATACGGGACAGACGTTTGCGATAAATTATGTAACTAACGTTAGAGCAAATTCAACACGGTAATTAAGCCAATGTGTGCCCGGAGGAGAACTCACAGATGCGAGAACCTTGGATTAAAAATTGCGTCTTTAATCATGTCAACACATGTTCGAATCAACCAACTTGATGCTGGCAGAGTGTAATGCATCTCACACAGGCACATGTGCTTTTTCAGCTGTGTATGCATTCAGAGTTCATTCACCCGTTACTAACGTAGTACTCTTGGGTATCACATGCAATACGTATATGACAGTGTGTCAAGAACATGTTCGATCAATGTATAATTAATAATAAATCAATACTCTCAAACAAAAAGAACTTATAATTTCACGAATTTAGCTAACCCCTGACGGATTCTTTCCACATCCTTGATTAGGCGATGTTCGGGAATTGGATGTTCAAAAGTGTTAGGTGCCCTATAGCTTAAAGTTACAACATTACAAATTACTCATAAAAACAAGTGTTTAACGTCCAAAGAAAATCAGATGAGCTTACATTTGCAGAGGGGACCGACATTACTTAAGCAATCAAATTATACCAAATTAGTTCCAACCGTACGTGTTTAAGAATTACAACACCGAACGTTTTCCTCGCGGCATTCTGAAATTAGCGACGAAATCAACAGTTGATCATTCTTTCTCCTTGCAGTACTCATGGAAAGTTGGTTGCTTAGGAGTGATGGTAACCATATCAGTTGTTGATATTACTCAGCTGTTTAGCCACCCCACTTCAGGGATGGGTTGTGGAACACTTTCATGAACTGTTAAAACATTGAGGTGACTAGAAATGTTTTAGTGAAGAAACATCCGTACAGAAAATATCATAGTACTGAGACCGCTCTACTTAGCTTACATAATGGTATCGCTTGTGCTATTGGTCAACAGAAAGTTGTCTTGCTTGTCATGCTTGATTTATCGGCAGCCTTCGATACTGTTAGTCATGATCTTTTGTTACACAAACGTCATTCAATTGGCATTACTGGAAATGTGCTATCATGGTTTTCTTCCTATCTCTCGAACCGTGATCAATGTGTAATTCTCAATGGTGCTGTGTCCGCCACCAAAAATTGGAATGTGGGGCCCCAGGGGAGTGCACTCAGTCTCATTTTATTACATTATACACATCATCATTAGCTGAATTGCTCACTGATCGCGGTGTTTCAAATCAATTGTATGCGGATGATACGGGGATTTACATCTCGTTCGAGGTTGATGACTCTGCATCCGCCATTTCTCAGATTTCTGATTGTATCAGGGGTGTGCAGTGTCGGATGTTGAGTCACCGTTTGAAGATGAATGACAGTAAGACGGAGGTCGTCTGCTTTGGTACGAGGCATTCCCTTTCCCGTCTCGGGACTGTGGATGTTGCAATAGGCGGCTCCCTCGTGAATGCGGCGCCAGTTGTCAAAAATCTTGGCGTTCTTCTCGTTAGCCAATTGAAGATGGAGCGGCATGTGACATCCACCACATGCAGGAGTGCATACTTCCATTTACGGAATATAGCTCGCATCTGTAAATTTCTCCCACGTTTGTCACTTGAAACGCTTATTCATGCTTTCATTTTTTCTAAGTTGGACTATTGCAATGTATTGTTTCTTGGGCTTCCTTTATGTATACTACGGAAACTACAGCTAGTTCAAAATAGCGCGGCTCGCCTATTGTGTAGCTGCCGCGAGTATGATCACATATCACTTCACTTGCTCCCAGTTGAGCGTAGAATTGAATTCAAAGTCTTATTACTGGTTTTTTAAGGCATTTCATAGTTTTGCACCTGTCTATACCATTGACCCTTTAACACCCAGGAGTAATACGCGCCGTCTGCGTTCTTCAGATTCGGGCTTGCTTGTGGTTACGTTTACGAGGTCTTCATTCATATACAAACGGGCCTTCAGCCATGTCGCTCCGCGTTTATGGAACGATTTACCGGCTGATATTAGAATGTGCAATACCATCGATAGTTTTAAGAAACGTCTAAAAACGCATCTTTTCCGCTAAGCTTTAATTAATTTTCTCTTTAAGATTTTAAAAATTTTCCTGTGCCTCTATTTAGTGTCAAAGGTTTGTTTATTTTTTTACATTTGTGAACCGTTTAGAGCATTTTATGGATTTACGGTATAGAAAAATAAAAATTATTATTATTATTATTATTTTATTTACGACGCACAAAGGTAGATGTAATAGGGAGGCAGGAGTATGTAAAATTATCGGTGTTTTTTCCTGATCGTGAAAAATATTTTCAGCCATTCACGAAACATTTATGGGGCTTGCAAAAATCGCGCAATTAAAAAGTTGAACTCTCGCTATCATAAAAAGTGCTTAATTGAGTTGCTGCGGAGCGCACAAAGCGGTTACGGCATCTATGAGTGCAGCGTAGACATATTAGCTGTACCAGTCGGTTATGTCCAAAATTTGTGCATCTTTCTAGACATTCCAGATGCTGAATTTGCCATGTCAGAAAGGACGCTGTAACTGGAATAGGGAAAACTTGAAGTTCGTACAGCGTTGTAACACATGTACATCGTCTGCTTGTATACTTTTTTTCTGTCTATCTACATATAGTTAAACTTGTATAAGCGACCTGCACCAAAAACGTTTGACTTTCTCTCGAGAATCTTTTGTTTTGTCCCCATTTTTTCACGGAATACGACCATGACCTCCAGAATAATTACTAATTTAGAGAATGCGATCTAATAGAGTACCTCGACATTTTTACTGACCACGATGTGGTGGTGATCCGGTATAAACATACTATTAATCGCGTGCACTCCACGCGTGCGCAAATCCGCTACCCAATGATCAATGCCTCCGAACCTTTCTGAAATTACTTTTAATTTTTTTACACGATGAACCACTTTACCAAGTCAATGTCAGCTTCTGACGTCGACAATTAATGTAACTAAGGAGAGCATACGATATTCCGCTGTCATAGAAAGGTCAATCTGCAGAAGCTTACCCCAGCAAGGTATTTAACAAAACATTTACCCAGTCTAAAATTAGCAGAGGCGGTATTTACTTAGTCATACATGTGCCGACAGTACGCGCTTCGATAACCTCAATGCAAGCCACAAAAATACCTCTGCTGCTAAAAGGCAGGAATCGGTCCAAATGTGACCTTAAATAAAAATCGATGATGACACGTTAAGCCGATACACAGAACTGTTTATATTTTTATTCGAATAGACTATGTCAGGAACAGCCGATGATTTACAGCTTTATTACTTTCATGCTCCAGTGCATGACGTAAACATTACAAACACTGCGAGTCGACCAAGTGCATAAGACTGAAAATATCATTTGCTTTAATTGTGGATTGATCCCAGCTATTTCGTGTTGAAAACCGTAAATGGGTGCTTCTGGAGTTAAGATGCAATGGCATTCCTATAGGTGTTCGGCTGGAATGTGTTTCTGGTGACCTTCGTCGTAATCCTGTAGCTGAGGCAGATTTACCGTCCCTGTGCCTTTACAGAATACATTATGTCGCCATGGTCTAAAATTGGAGAAGAAAAGAAAATGGAAATTAGCAAAAAGTGTAAAACTCACTGCCACATTTGATCACGGTTGATTAAGGAAATACTAATTATACTGCCTTTCAGTGAAAAAAGCCTGACAAGGCGTTGCTTTGTAATCGAACGTACTTGTACTCAGGACCAGAATATCTGTAGGTGTTAAAAATATCACACAACTGCATATATACATTTTAATCTACATTCTCAGATATTCAGATGGAAAATCGTTATATGGCCGGTGTGCAAACGCGTTTGGCGGCTGCTCTCCCGCCACGATTTGGAAAAAAAATGATCCGTTCCCATAACTTACAATTCCCCAACTCACCGCAAAACCCCTCCCAATCAGAAAATACTGACACATTCTCCATCTGTAAGCCTCTCGTCACATGATAGAGATTAACTCAATACTGGTCCGCAGGGCATTTTTATGTTGACCGCTATAAAAACAAATTTATGTGACTGCCTTGTGTTAAATCATTCACCCTTCCATATCGCGGTCGCAGGGACAAGCTGCCCCTCGACCTCAATACTATGCAGTACTGGTGTACGGACTTCTAATCTACCTCTCTCTGTACTTCTTTACACTTCATGTAAACAAACAGCAAACGATCATCTTAGAAATCACCATGGAGACTATATGACTCCATGTACTTTATTACTGTTAAATATTATGTAGTGCCACTGGGGTGTAGCGCTAGATTCCTGTCACAAGAAAGAAAATCAACACTAAACCAGCGCAAGAAGGTTCAGTGATGTTGCTTGGCGACACATGGACACATTTGAAACAGTTCATTACTAATCGTTTTATACATGCTTTGTCTAACTAATACATGTTGGCACAACTAGCGATTGTCAGATCTTCATAGCGCACACAGAGGCTTGGCTAGTCGATCGCATATAGGTGATTCGCAAAGCGACTACACAGGCGACTGTGATGCATGGCGTGACTGCAGGGTTGCAAGAAGTAAGATGTATTGGAAAATAGCTAGGATAGTGCGACCGAACAGTTGTTGAGTGCATGTTCTACCATGGCAAGTATTGCCCTTCATCCAGTCTGTAAACACAAACAGGTCGCGGTAAACAAATGAGCTAAACGATGATTAATCAGACAGCACAAAGGGTGTCAAACAAAATTATCAGTACTTGTCACAAGTTGAAGATTTATATGGCAACACATTGATGCTTAAAAATGTTTGAATGAAAACGCCCCGCTCCTTCAGATAAGGCTGACACATGCTGGTTGTGTGTTCTGTTTATAAATGAGAAACAAAAACACGGTATTTTACCACTATATTAAAGAGAGTAGACGCGCGTCAGCCCAATAACATATACATATATTTGAGACAATGCATTTCAAGTTTGGGTGTGCGTCGTGTTGTACGCGCGTCAGCCCAATTACAACACGACGCACAGGCTAACTGGAAATGAATAGTTTAAAATATGATATTATTTTCATAATTTTCCAAATTGACAAATGGAACTATGAATCTTCTTTTATATACGCATAGTATACCGGACGCCCAGGCCGGCTGCCCATGTCATACACAACTCATACACCTACAGCGATTTTATCGACTATTGCTCCACAGGAAGGAAGCTCAACACGGATGGAAGTACTGACTGTATTCTAGTGATATCAATGTTTTATAAGTACGATTTATTATTTTTAATAAAATATGAAAATAACATAATATGTTAGACTATTCATTCCAAGTTTGCCTGTGCACGACGTTGTGCGTTGCCAGGCGCTTCCGTCACTATCTTAGTGTAAGCACAGTAATATACTGTACACACTCATTTGACTCAGGGTTAACGATGGTGATATTATTAAATCAGTCATTTATGACTACTGTGAGAATCATCAGGAAAAACTCGAAGGGACTTATTGTCAAAATTGGTAATCTAGTGCCTCATTTAATTAAATAGGTTTAGTTTCTAATTGAAATACTTGATTTGCATTTCATTTAATTTTCTGGACACAGAGACATGAAAAATAAGATATTTATATTTGTATTTCACTCATATCTGTACAACTGTTGTCCGAGAATGTAGGCATTAGACTGTGTAACTCAAATCCATTGTGAGGATAATTTAAATGTATTTTTATCTTTTGCAGATGAAATGTCACACTGCTTTGATTTCATTGCAGATGCCTGTCCTATTCTTGCCATGTTGTCTGAGTAATACAAACTATTGTGAAAGATTTGATGTCATTCTGCACACAATAGTCATCATAACATCGGGAAAAACAATAAGAATTGCACATAGATAATACATGATTGACCTCATAGCTTATAATTATTTTGCGTCAAGGGATATTCTGCTATCGGTTATTATGATATCGGTTATTATGATGTAGGCAACTGAAGATCACACTAATGTACGTGTTCGCTTCGATTACCAGCTAAAGTGAGGAGATTTCTGATTAAGACAGTATTACCAACAACACCATAAATCATCTGGTTGTTAAGGATTCTAAAGTCTTTTCACCAGGTTACTTGGAATTTAAACTTTTTGGTTCATTGACTTCAGTAATTTATTCGACATTGATATGATTTCTTGCCCTCTGCATTTTGGATTAACGGGAAATCTTTAAAATCTGATATGATCTCGAAAAGCAAACGCTATGTGGTATTCGGGCGTACAGAGAGAGGACAAGAAAATCATAAAACAGCAAAGAATAGGATATTAAACTCTCACCATCCATCGTTCGGCAAACAAATCTGATTCCACACTATGATGCGCCCTCAACGGTCTTCAAAGCTTAAACAGGCTAACTAGGCCAACCAAGCTAATAACAGTGGTAGAAAACTTGCTCTACTAGCCTCAGCCGAGCTTAACTTTTCCCATGAAATCAAAAATTAAATTATTTGAGCAACTGGTTTAAATTCTCGAACCTGTACCCTGGGGTTAACGCATTCACTTGAAAGTCATCTTAGAAAAGAGTGCTAAAATTGATAAATTTAGCTCATTTGATGAAGACATGAGCGCAATGATGTATCGTTTACCGTTTTTGTAACCTAGTAATTGCACTGTTATTCTCTTGGTGGTCGACATAGTAACAGGAATCGGCATGTTGTCACATTTTAATTCACCAATATATTGTTTTCTGACTGACGTCTAGAGCTACCTATAAAACAATATCGTTAGTCACTGTGTTAGTTCCTTGTGCTTATTCTGATTCCCGATACCATCAATGCAATTGTGCTTTTGTGAATTGTTGTGATATCGCTGTCCTTATTCAAACTTGTTGTGAGACTTGGTATTTAGAATGAATTAAAGAAATTAAATTGTTAATTTTAATATTTTTGGTTATTTGATTTGTTCACCGAGTAAACAATTCTGTGTTTTGCTTACAATTTGGAATATAGGGTAGCTAGGACGGGTAATCCCGTTGTATGTATGTTTGTTTGTTTGACTTTGGCAGAAGATAACTTATATCTTGTTTCGAAGAGGAAGACTGGGCGATAATGGGAGTTCCAACGAGGAATACGTGGTCGGTAGTCTGGACAAAGGAATATTCGTGGGCTGGAAGACAGTTTTTCGAATTAAAGTCGACCCGGGAGGGCATCAGTCAACTTGTTTGTCTCTCCTGAATTTCAGTACTAGTTTCAAGCAGGTTTGTTTATTTCCGGTAAGAATTTCACGAAATCGTCCTCACAGCATGACCTGATATACATCTTGTTTTGAGGGACATGTGTCGGACATGGGGTGTCGGATTGAGATTACAGTAAACAATTACGTTATTTTGCTGCCGTTGTCCTACTGTGTTGGCCTGAAGGTGTATCAATACGCTAAGACATAATTGATGACACTTATAGTGTTGCGTATTAAATATCGAAGTAAAAATGTTCAGTAGTTAATAAAGTACTCCATTCAGCTCAGGTCATAATAACTTGTATTTGTGTCTGCTTTATATTCACCGAGGTATTTATTTTCCTCTCTACGGCCCCTGTAAAATGCTGACTGTCGTAAATTATATGTAAAGATGTTAAGGAGATGAGAAAATAACATTGTGTTTTACCCTGTTGAGTTGTTGTTGTTGTTGTTGTTGTTGTTGTGTTTTAGCTTAAATGAAATTCTTACACTAAGCTATTACGCTTTATCATATACCTACATTCACGTGCCTGTGTAAAGCTATGGGAGGAAGCGCCCTCAGATCCGTGCATTTTTTTACGTATCACGCCCCATCCCGGTGCCCAAATATGGGCAATCGCGTGCATTTCTGAACTATCTCAATTCTGGTTACTACGCGCGTTGCTATCCGCAAACGTTCCATTCTTACACAAAGTCAGCGCGAGATTTTGAAAACCTCTGCTCGGTAAGATCGTAGTTGCGCGTGGTGACAATGGAGGCGCGCCGGTAACATCGGCTTTTATTTCTAAATTCCAGTGAAATCCTGTGTATATTAAGTGCGTGCCTGTTCAGTATAAATTACAAGAAAGTGACATCACGTTTTTGTTCTTCTTACACCTCGATTTCAGCCTTGATCTATGTTGGTCACGTAATAGTACGCATAACGCTTTGCGCGTTCTAGAATTCTGCAGGTAAACAAATGACGTCATTGTGTATGTCAATCCGCGACGGGAAGCGGCCATCGTATTTCTGAAAAACTGACACAAATGGCGATGATTTTTTGATTCGCAAGCATTTTTTTCTCCTAAACAATGTTGAAATTTATGTAAACTACATATTTATCATTCCATAAGGTATATGATAAAACCTTTACGGCCCTGATACGGCTTTTGCAGCCCTTGGTCGTACGGCGTACGGGCCCTCGCACGCTCGGGCCCTTCCGCCGTACGACCTCGGGCCGCAAAAGCCGTATCAGGTCCGTAAAGATTAGAAGCTCTCAGATACGTGATTGAGTTTTTCTTCCCGTACTTGTTAATTTTTTTTCTCGAGAAGGATAACTTTTACAAATATCACACACTATCATATTGTTTCCTTTATCGATTGAACCTAGTCACAGGTTCCCTAAATCGTCCGAATGGCTGTTCCTTAATACATGCGTTGCGAGGTGCCATTCTGTGTGTTTGCTGGGCTAGTTTAGCGGTTGCTTTGATTATCTGTTAACAACATGTTATGACAGAATGTAATAACACGATACAAACACAACATCTGGTGTCAACAGAATTTTCGAGTCGACAGTAACAGCGCAACAACGGTTAACATGCATTACGTTTACTGCTAAGCGATAATTACTGCTGAAGACTGTTCAATAAATGCCGCAATATACATGTCTGAGACTGCACAATGTTTGATCATGTGCTGAATAGGTAACTGCGACCCGATTCTAAATTGTAATTTTACTAAATGCTGTATTGCTATTATGTTGTCTTGACATCTGTAGCATTGATGAAGTTAAACTGTAGAGAGGGCGTGTAAATAATCAAATAGTCGCATCAGCTTTTCAAGTTATATTAGGTAGATGCATCCCCTTCGGTATATACGTTCGTTACAAAACATCATAATGTCTAGGTGCAATGCCAGTGTCTTTGTGTGCCAATATTTCTAAATATACTGTATTCTACCAGATTATTTTTTTTATTCAGGCCATCATCCAACAGGCGTTAGCCCAATTACTGGATGAGGTATGCATAACCCACTAACCCCCAAATGGAGCACTTAGGAGTAAAGTGCCTTGCTCAAGGGCACAACACCATGCTGGAGCCTCGAACTCACCGTCCTCCGACAGTAAGTCCTTTACTCTGGACCTACCGGGTCTCAAACCGGGACTCGAACTCACCACCCTCTCTGATAGTGAGTCCATTACCCTAACCACTGGGCCACGGTGCCCCAGAATCGATCTCATTAAAGCACGTTATGCTGAGCAGCGACCTATGTCTCGCTTTGTTTGTTCCCTAATTTTTTAGGTCGACAAACTATGCCATAAGGTAAAGCTTTGTGGCGGTCTCGTACATTATCACACTGTAATTATTTAGTTGTTTGTACAGCGGTTTGATAATGTATAGTCATACACACCATTGCACAGCTACAGTTACCATCAGTACACTTCAAAAATGGAGGTCACACTGAACACAACGCACAACTTTTGTTGTACCACAGCTACTCATGGAACTCGTAAATGTTATCGGGGGCCATTGTATTACCAAAGGTAGTATTTATTAAACATGGCTCTTTCAATATATTTTTCAAAAGTAGTTGAGATATTGTAACCTTAATCAAACAGATAGAAAACATTTTCAATCCATAACATGGTAGACTGAAAGATTCCGCCGCGTGCGGGCGCTCCGGCGCACTGCGACCTACAACCTTTTACCACGACTGAAGGCTCACTGTTGAAATCCTGTTCTCGAACAAAATTTTGTTGGAACCAATCGTATTACAGAAACGAGTTGATGACAGTATGTAGGGTAACAAGACCGCCCACATCGCTCACTCAGTGCGTGATCGTGATTAGCATATTCAAAACTGTCGCCGGCTTTTGTCCCACCTAAGCTTATATCATGTCTCGTTTGTCAACAAACAAAACGTGTTTTCTCAAACTGAAAGTAATGAAAATCGAACGGCCGAAGCTATACTCTGTTGACGTCTGTGTCTAGCGTTCTGATTTGATCATTATGGCCGATCCGAACAATCGCCGACTTGCATTGCCGAGGCAGTCAGTAAATGTTCTGATTTATATAATATTCGGCCTTTGTTCAAAACGTACAGAGAAAAGAGACGCACTCAAAGAGTTTTTTACGGCTCCAGAGATGTGTTCGCTATTTTACCAACATGGCCCCACGGTATGAGGAATCTATGATTTACACGCTGGTATCTAAAGTTATGGACACACTTAAGGGACTGGTCAGTTTCTTCAGCCTGGGGGGGGGGTGTATTATTTTTTGCCGATGACAAAAAGTGGCTGATCCCCCTATTCCAAATTTTGAAAACAGGGTGACCCCCCCCGTACGCGACAACTGTAATATATAATAATATAATACTGTAATATATATATATATATATATATATATATATATATATATATATATATATATATATATATATATATATATATATATATATATATATATATATATATATATATATATATATATATATATACATATATATATATATATATATATATATATATATATATATATATATATATATATATATATATATATATATATATATATATGTTATGTTTTACATACATTTATATTTTAAGTCATTCTGTGTTTTAATGAAATTGTTGGCTGTTGGCATGTCAGTTGTAAGATAGGAATTTCAAAGTATCAATCTTAAAGTTGAATACAGTACATTTTGAATGAGCTGTGGATGTATTTCACACTTTCTATGCTTAACCAGATGTCCTGAACTGTTGTACAGAAATGGATGTCAATAATTAATATCAAACTGGAAAAAGCAGTAAATTAAAAACTTTGATAGGTGTTAAGACTTGCCAGCCATCTAATTAATCTCCTAAGGATCGATAGAGAGCATTTTAGAGAGATCTGATGTGTGCAGAGTCTGAGATGACCCTTTCTTGTAACATTGAATTTGTGCATGTTGCTTTCTCATACTGAATTCTCATAGAGAGAATAGAAAAGTATCAGGAATTTGTCATGCTTTTCATATGAAATGCAGAATTCATAATAGTACACTTTCACTTAGCAAACATCAAGATATCTCTGGCATATATCTCTGATTTATTAAAGTATAGCGCCCGAAGGCCGAGGAGAAAAATATGAAACATCCTGATATCTCTCATATATATGTCTTGTGTATTAAAATAATGCATAGGAAGGGCGTGCTGAAAAATGTCTGATATATCAAAGTAATGCGCTTGAAGAGCACGCTGAAAAATACTGAACATACATATATCTCTGATATATGTATGCCTGATATGTTAAAGTTGGGCGTGCGGAAAAATATGTCTAATTATTGAAGTTACGCGCCCGAAGGGTGCGCCGAAAAATGCAACTGGATGAAATTTGTGGCTAACACGATGTCGAAATTCAAAAACACACTGACCCCCCTATTGGGCATTTCAAAACCATGGTGACCCCCCTCTCACCAAGTCAAAAATAGGGTGACCCCCCCCCCCCCATGAATCCACCTCGCGCCCCATGCCGAAGACTCTGACCAGTCCCTAAGAACCGTTCAGGATCGATCGTACTGGTGATTTCGTCCCTGATTTCACCCATGAAAGATCAAGTGCAGAAGTTCAGCGAAATGGATGTGAAGGCGGAGGCGGTTTGATCGGTTCAGATCTCCGAAACGACGTACATGTACGTACCAAAAAAACAAATTGTGCGTGGTAAATTCCAGGTTGTGTTCAGTTCACCAGAGAGGTTATCCTGACGAGAGAGTGGCGGAGATTACTCAGTAGCGATGTCCATCGAGAAAATCTTTTGGAATTGCCATCGACGAAGCACACTGTGTTTATTTTTTACAAAGGCAGGCTCCACTGTGATGTCCAGACGTCAGTTCCACTGTAAAGAGTTGCAGTTTATCGGCGACATGCGGGCTCGCTCGAAGCTTACACACATATGTTGTTGTTTTCATTTGCCTATACCGGTCGTTTTCGAAAAGATCGACCTTTTCTTCCGAGAGTCTACAGTCTCCCCACAGACTGCACATTCTGCTGCGCTCAGCAAGAAAGGCGTATGGAGGTTTTATAGGCGTCAATTGACCCATACAGACAACTGTATCTACATGTAAGATTTTTTCTCCGACATGCCGGCTAACACACATGTGTTGTTGTTTTCATTTGCCGAGTAGAGCGATTATGATTATGCAATGTCGGCGCTGCCAATGCAGTTGATTGACATAGTTGTCTTGACTATTGCGTGCTCATTATGCCTGTACACAGCCCACGTGAACAATATTCAAATTACACTACCATGATTTACATATTTGAGAAGTCTGTGAAGTAAGTTGTGGGCGGTACTTGTTTTTCTTGAGTTTGCCGCGGCAAAGTACAGTGTGCCTTCAGTCGTAACATGGGGGTTAATACTCAAAGAGCATGGAGTAAGTATATAAGGTTTCCGGTCCTACTAAATATCGAAAATTTAGACTACCGATAACAGATTTAAATTATCAAATATAAGTAAATTCCATGCAATTTGTTTATCTAATATCGACTGTGACGTAGTGTCGTGTTATTATTATTCATGAGCTGTCATTACTATTCATGAGGGCATGTATATCTCCCTTGGCCCACGTGTACTCAAGCCAGTCTCCAGCTTAGCATCACTCTATGTAAGTAGCTTAGACCTTAATGAATAAAGTAGCCTCTTAGATTATATACTACTCGCTGTTTCCAGTCGTCTTTACATCCCTTCATCATTGGAATACCAGCCTTGCCGGCCCCAACACGCTACCACTTAACCGACAATATCATCATAACCTCGGTTATATCACATAAACATTTTTCTCTTAGTGACCCTGATACACAGTTTTTATTAGAGAATGGTTTAGCAGTTTCCTTTATAGAGTTGTAGCTATGCAAATTAAAACCGCTGCGCACTAACCGAGTTCCTCTAATGGAACGGGCTTTGATAGCCAAATTAAGGTCATTAACTATACGATTGTAAAACAGACTGCCTAATTTTTGGTTCAGGACTATCAGTCCGCCTGAGACCGCTGATCCAAAATTGGATTGGTCAACAGAGTCAAATGAAGGGTGCCCTAAACGACGACTTTGAGAGAATGTGTTCTTTGTGAATTCCTGGTACCCTTTGCCAAATAATGATTAATTGAGTACGATGACCTACTTGAGTATTATATCTTCGAAAGGGACAACACGAGACCTAAAAATTGTGAACATCTGACAATACTATAAAGTAAAAATAGGATTGTAAGATTCCTAAAAAAAACAATAAACAAATTACTGTTCGTTCATGTGATTTGCTCAGCAAGTAAAAAAATTCCCAAACAACCTGAAGTTGATAAAGCTGTGAACAAAGATCATCAATTTTTGTCGAATGATTCATTTGATATCGAGTAATCTTGATGAGACAGAACTGGTCATTGTTAGCAACAAACAAATAGAAGAATGATCTTGTCACAGTAAGAAGTACGAGCCCTTTATCATTTACCGTTTAGAGCCGTATTTAGCATTCTTTATGTACCTTCCCAACAAACTTTAGTCCACAGTGATTACAGCTAACCACGGTAAAACACATTTTGTAAAGGAATGGAGAATCCTTTCATCGCGAAATTATTAACTAGGGGCCAACGCACTTACCTGACTGATCTGTTGCCTTTTATAAAAGATCGAGTTATACGACGCCCTCACTGTTTGAGGTATATTGTTTCGTCAACGATTGTCTTCACAGCTACCCGGACAACATAAGCGAAATTCTGACGCCAAGCATTCCGAGCAAGGGAAGAACAACAATAAAAACCAAAAATGCACATTTCATATGCGTATACAGATTGTGCGTTGTGATGGTCAGTGTTTGATAAAATTCGTTTCGGCTCAGACTGAGTATCCAAAAAGTCCACTTTATACATTTAACAATGAATAAACTTAAGAAGTTGCCTAAAAATATGTCTCTACAAAGTGCCGATAAGAGGTGTCAATCATCTTTGAGCAGAACTGCGCGATACATGCTTATTTTCCTATACTTGAATTACTAGTATATATGATGCTGCTATATCATAATTTGCAAGTTAGGGACTTGAGAAAACTTTGATCATGTAGACTGGGGCCTTGAACTTTTTATGGGTTTGGAAGGGCACCTCATTAAATATGACAAGGAAACCCCTCATCCTAAATATTTTCTAAGAGTGGGGAATCTAAAGTTTAGTATTGTTGTTCGCTCAAAGGCTGAAGGGGTTTATATTTTGGGTAAAAAACTCAATTTTGGTATTAATGATAAAAAATATTAATTTAAGAAAACTTGACATTATTATAAACAATGAAAATTTATCTTAAAAGAAGAAAAAAACGACTATTTTGTTGTGCATTATCTATTCTCATTTTAAAACGGCCTAGGTTGAAAGTCTGACACACAACAATGATAAAAATCATGATAAGAAAAATTAAAATGCCTCTTATTCAGTATGTAAAAGTTGTAATAACTTCATTGCCAAACATAAAAATTGTTTTTTGAAATAGCACTGAGAAAATAAAGTAAAAATTTCAGAATATTTGACCCAGCCGGAGTGCAGTTATTTTCTTTTAACTCTCAAAACTCGGAGGGAAAAAAAAGACGTACATAACAATATATATAGTCGACCTAAATATAAAGTCAGGCTACTTCTAATTCGTCGTTCAAGTTACTCAAGATAGGCCGTATTTGTGCATTTCTGTCGGACTGCAATGCAGTGCTCTGAGTCCTAAGCGATAAACAATTACCTTCAGACAAGGCTTTCTCCGCTTATCAATTTACAATGACTTACAAGTCATGATTCGTTCACTTTTAATTCTATTTGAAACGTTCTATAAATATAAGAATGATTAAAATGTGAAAAAAAAAACAAGATAGATGAGGATAAACTGGAGACCATCGACAAATGTGTTGCAAAGCTTTCCAATGCAGAGGTTAGGTTATTCGTTAATCGAGAGTACTGAAATAGAATAATCTTATTTAAATTATTATATCACTAATTTGTATTGAAATTCACACTGAAGGAAGAGCACTAGGTTGATATAAAGGACTCACAAAACAGTAGTTGGATTGATGATAAGTCATGAAAATGTATTTGTATAAGATAGCGGATTGCATATTATTGCCTGAATTCATGGGTTCATGTGCCCGAGAGCAGATGACAATTTGCCAAGGGCGAATTGTCTCCTGTTGTAAGGGCACAAAAACCCATATATTCATTAAATAATATTGTTAATTCATGTCTCTTCATACTAAATGCTACATGATATCTAGTTACATGCAGGGCATTGTTAAAACAATTTTACCATTATTGACAAGAAAAACAAACATATTTTAACAAAAGTCAAACTAGCAGTGCGCGCAATGATATTTTACATCTAGCGTTAAGCGTCTACTTTTACGTCATAAACGTCGAAGGGCTTCACTGAACCGGGTACCCATGGAAACCGGTCAGTACATCGTTCACCGACGCGCTAACACCCCGGAAGTTCCTATTCGAATCAATGCACTGACGTTGCATACACACCAAGGCATGTAACAAATATTATGACTCATAGCACTATTCAAGTTTTAAATATGCCCCAACATGAATACTAAAACCATCCAGAACTCCAGTCGATGATGGGTTAGTTATAACATCACACAAAGGGTCGCGCACATACAGAGTCAGTCAATAATCAGTTCCGCCGAAATTACATCCAGTGCACGGCGGCGGAAAACCTACCCGCTCAAGATCGTTCGAGTATATATCTTTCCCCACTTTCAGCAGGATTTTTTTTTTACTTTTAGGAGATAAGGACCGTAATTTGGAGTTTTCATCAACATATTTGATAATGTCATTCCTGTTAATTTAAATAAGTAAGATTTTGAAAGGTTAGGTTGTTTAAAGCAATGCATGTACATTTGCATATTTTGTGATAGCAAGCGTATTGTTCTCGTCACCTATGAAGTGGTAAACAAGAAGTGATGTCCGACTTAAAAATGTCACAGTGACCCAATGAAGGAGGGGATATGTGAAAGAACCCGCGCCAGCCGAGCCTCATTTTGATATGTCCTTCAAATACACAGTAATGTCATAACCTGCCATTTGAACCTCGAAAAGTAGTCTTTACGCATAGTAATAACTATATGCAGTGAAAAATAACACCATAGACAACAACATGTTTGCATACTTCACATTTGAGGGAATTGGAATCTCAATATTGTTTCAGTAATCTATTTGTGTCGAATTGACCTTAGGTTTCTGTATTGTGTGTCTCGCTGTGCATGTATACACAGGGGGCGATCGAATCTGTAATGTTATTTTAAACATGCCAGTCAATATCAAGCTCTATATTTTTACAGCAGTTGTCCTACATTTCACGATTATTTTAAATCGTGTGGGCGAGTCGGCTATCGTCGATCGATATCCCGGTCTTGAATTTTGTCACCGCTGCGTTTTGAAATGCTAGGGTAATGTATTGTAATGCGTGTACATTTGCATATTTTGTGATAGCAAGCGCAGGTTTCTCATCACCTATAGAGTGGTAAGCAAGAATGTAATGTCCGACTTAGAAATGTCACACTGAGCCAATACAGGAGGGGAATATATTAAAGAACCTGATTAGAACCTTCTTTTAGTAATGCCTTTAAATACACATTAGTGGCATTCCCTGTCATTTGAACCTCATCAAATGTCTACATCCATTCATCCATCCATCCATCCAGACAGCCTACTCTACGGAATTCGACACCACTACTATAGTTCTGCTGACTACGTCAGCGTGCTAAAACGGCTCTAAGTTGATAAAGCAGTGAAGAGGTTTTATTGATTTTTGTCGATTGACTCACGTGATATCAGATGTACCTTGATGCGACCGTACTACTCAATTGTATCGTTAATAGAGATAAATAGAATAATGACGTCCGTCAGAGTACGATGTACGAGTCCGTTATCAGCTACTCGGTGACATGGATTAAGATGTATTTAGCATTGTTTATCGAGCTTTTCAACGAACTTTGGCTCCCATTAGGATTAAAACTATTCATGGTTCAATGGACTTTGTAAGAGACTAGAGGCTCCATTCATTGTGAAATAATTAAGTAGGGGCCAACACACCTAACTTGCCGATTAATAATTGCCTCTCGCAAAAATGCAAGAGACCAGGGACAAGAGCGCCCCGGCGTTACAGGCGAAGCGCTTTGACAACGATTGTTTTTACAGCCATCGGGAAAAAAATAAACCAGCACTTTGAGGTCCCGGAATCCGTGCAAATGTGCCCACTTTATATGCTTGAATAGAATAACCTATATTCCGTGTGTCTGCATTCTGTTGTATCACTGAGTTCCTTTCCCAAAAATTAGCAATATCGTAATAGTTTAATAATATCACTTAAAGGAAAACCTTTCAATCAATAGTAGCATCAGTGATAATCATCATAGGACACATAAACATGTTTATATACTTTGATATTGAATGTAACTAATATCTGAATGCCTCCTCTGTCTCTGGCCTTTTTTGCCCTCATTTCAAATATGTCTGTGAATTTTCATTTCCAACGCTCTAGAGAGTAGAGAAATTCCATTGGAGCTAAACAGCATTTGATCAGACTAAATTTTGGTTTGCGTTTGTATTCCTGTATTTGCTTAGAGACAATCATAGGCTATGGATGATACCTGATGCTCTCTTTGTCTTCCATATTACTTTTGAGCGATTTCGTTTTGATTTCAAGTAATGACCACATTTATTTACATTATGAATTATGTATTCATATATTCTTCATATACAAGTTCGTCTTTTTCACAATGGGATAACGTGTCCCTTCGATGAAATTGCTCTTCCAACTGAGAGAATTGTGAAACGCACAAAACTTTCAGAGTCATGGGATTATGTGACGGCATGGTTAACGTTTAGTTGATTCTAGAGAAAAACGAACTCACTAAATTTGGCGAGAAATATATTTCACGCTACCTTTATTTCAAGGTGCATCAGTTTTATCGTGGTAAACTGTCCGAGAGGCCAAGGAGTTTTAAAACCAGGCGTAATGAATAATCAAACAGAAACAGAAAAAATCAGTGTGCGCCTAAAAAGGAAATAAACAACAGAAAAGAATGAAAATAAATGACACACAGTTGTCCGATACGTTTGTGGTGTAATGTGTGCAACGGCTATTTAGAACTACTTTCTCTTGCCACATCAACAACATGACAAGTGGTAATATCAACAAGCATGTGTAGGGCCGATCTCCTTAAACATGAGCTCCTCCTAAGTCTTGGGGGGGGGGGGGGTTGCTGTATATTCTACGGAAGTGCTGGCACGATTTATCAAGAGCGGGGACAACAGAATGCACAGCAAATACGAATGCAAATAACTTGTGTACAAAGTGCCTATACTCACTGTGTTGTTTTGTCATTACATATAACACAGCTGAAAAACAACAAAACAAAACAAAACAAAACAAAACAAAACAAAACAAAAACAAACAGACTATTCCTTGAACGCCACATTTCGTCGTCTAAACTTGGATGGGATATCGATTTCTTATTCTTCTAGTCAGGTTTTGCGTACGATGATTTCATTAAATTCTCATTGGTCGACTGCGCTGCATCCCCGCTCCTGGTTGGATAGTGTGTAGTTTGCTTGTTTACATGTCAAAGCCTCTTATGGAACAGTTCTTACCAAAGTCTTTCGTTGCAATCGCAGTGTGAATGAATTACGGAAAAAAAACATCCTGTGCTGTTATCACCGTCTCGCTAGATAGTAAGCTTTCCCTAGTTATCGTCGGTATATAAAGTCCAACCCAACGATAAAATGTCGAGGCCGCAGGCCGAGACATTTTATCGTAGGGTTGGACTTTATATACCAGAAGAGCCTGAGTACGAGGGTTTTATCCGACTTAAAAACTATCGCCCCTAACTGATATATTTTCGTTTTCAATGTGTTTACGTCAGCCGTCCCCTTTGTCAATGTAACATGTTTAGGATATGAATTAAAACTTTTATTTGTGCAATAGCCTTCCAATGTAATGGAACATCCCATAAATTCCCTAGGGCACATTATATAAATGCCCTAGGGCACAGCATATTTTGTGTTGCAGCTGATTTTCGCTTTTTTACCAAATTTGAATATTAAAACGTACCAGATGTCTACAGAATATGACATGTTCACTTTTGATTGGACAGTACTTTACTACGGCGCTGTCATTCGTTTCTGGAATTTAGTGACCAAGGCTTTACGAGTAAATAAAACACCCTGAATTGAGTACTCTGATTTGTCAATCAAGAGTAGATAGTTTTTAAATGTAGATAAACCGCCCTCATTACTCGTACATCTCAACAGTTTGTATGTGTTTCTCCCGATTTTCTCGCCATTTATGATCTTCGGAAGGGTATTTGTTGTAAAATTACAAAACACCTAGTCTCCTGCTTGATGCAAGTTCGTGAACATGAATAAAAAGCGCCCGGAAAGTCATATCAACGATCGATGCTGTAGGTATAGTGGTGTTTACACAATTCCTTGATTATCTCTCTTCCGATTTAGGCTGACAAGCGTAACTTCAAAAGAAATTAGGTTGGAGTAGGGTGCACAGATCGGTCTGATTTTTTATCAGGTCACTGCATGAAAACCCAATAATTCAGATAAATTCACATGAATGAGTTGCCTGTATTATAGTATAATACACGTGAATTCACATGAATCCACATGAATACAGGCTTTCTGAATACAAAAAATGGATTCTTGACTGTATTCATCTGTATATGCACTCTTCAGCTAAAATATAGGCAATAATCCATGTTAATACAGTAAGTATTATAGGGTTTTTATGCAGTGTTTTTTATCAGGTCACAGTAGCAATACATATCTGTAAAACGGTGTCTCAGATTTTCGATAAGATTTATGGAACAATAGACTGAAATTCTTGCTGAAGTGAACGAAACCCGGTAATTTATTCAAAAACCCAGAGTTGTTACTTTCACACCTTATTGTGCTGAAACAAAAGGGAATAGAAAAAATCTGGGACACCGTTTTTTCCCCAGAGTACTCAATTGCTGATTTCTGTTCAAAGATCTTAAGTAGCCATAGTCCTTGAACACCTATTTTTTTGTCTTGGTAAAAAACTCAAAAACGCATGTTTTTGAGAGAAATGGACACAGACACAGTGATTTTGCAAAATAACATATTTTCATAATGTTGAGATATAGGGCTAACAGAAAATATATAATATGTAGGGTCCAAAAGTGAAATTTATTGGGAAAAAGTGAGTTTAAAATAAGTATCATCTAACGTGTGTCTCTACTTTACTTAGCACTGTCGACTGTTAACAGTGGTGATGGTTTAATACTTTTCACGGCGTTTTTACTTTTTATTTAAACTTCATTTTGATGTTTTTTTTCTTGATCAAAGCTTTTACTTTTCGATGTGAAATTAAAATATGCTTAACATTTCTGGTATGTTGTTTCAATGTGTTTGAAATATCTCAGCATAGAAAAGAGTGTGTAAATAAAAGTAAAACTTAAATTGACAGAATGTGTTTTGTCACTGATACTAACAGTCTCCCTCTTTATGTCTGCCTGCATGCTCTCTCTCTCTCTCTCTCTCTCTCTCTCTCTCTCTCTCTCTCTCTCTCTCTCTCTCTCTCTCTCTCTCTCATTGTAGGTATGATCATGGCCGTGCCTCTCTCCATTTCTCCCCTCTCCCCATTCCAACTCGTATCTAAACCACGCACCCTCTCTCTCAATGATCGTCCAATTTCGTATGACTGATTTATTGACTCAATCTCTTTCGGCAATCGATCGCTGTATTAAACCAACCCTGACCGGCGCAGGTTAAGAGCTCAGTATTACCGACCGGATATTAAAACGATTCTCGCAAATATTATCAAAGAAAGTATTCAGTGTGCCAAAAGGAATGTATATTACACAGATTAACATCTTGATTAGGATGTACTCCGACAGCCCCTCGCTTGCTTCACCTCAGACCATAATACCGCCCTTAGCAGTTGAGCTGAGCAAAGCTCAGCTCAGCGATCCGGTGAATTCCGCTACGCTACATCATGGCTGGCTCAGTGAGCGTCGCTTTTTAGAAAGACCGTTGAGGAAACATAATTGCGTGGCCAACGAAGGGGCTGTGAGAGCGTCTATCGAAAGTGGTGTTTTTAAAAAGAGTCATTGTTTGAAATGACTGGATGGCATCAGAGCTAATATCTCTCCATTCAGCCATTTCAAACCATAATTTTATTTATTGGAAAAACATGCCTTGGGTTCTTTACACTTCATTAAACCAGTGTTTTACGCTTCGAAAATAAAATACTTAAAACTTTAAATCACACTTTACTCTAGCATACTTTTAACCATGCACTTTCTGTCCAAATGGGAAGTAGAAGTGGGAGTCACTTTTTTAATTTTTGCAGAAGAAAAGAGAAATACCCAACAATAACTTATATTAGAAATTCAATATGGAAACCATTCCTGTGTTATGTCTCGAGAGAGAAAACATCCAATTTTCACAAACATAGGCGCGTCATCACATTATGAGCCCCACAAGTGTCGGATCAAAAGATTATCAACAAGTTTGGGAGTCCGACTAACATTTTGCGAGGTGCATTCTACCTTCAAGGGCAAATAGATGTAACTCTTATCTTTCTTTAATATTTTCGTTTTGTTTACGTACTGCATGTTATTTTCTACTCCAAAAATCAAGTTTGTTCTTTTTAAATTTCACTTTTTAACACTGACATGGTAGTGAACAAGTTTAGAGATTATGTTGACAAGCAGATTGCGTGTATCCTAGCATGGTAAAACACATATTGGAATATGATTGTTTTCACTTTTTGCATGTTCTTTCTAAAATATCCTCTCGAAAACTAAAATTGCAGTTAACACATTTCGAGATTGAATTAGCGAGTAGAATGTTATGTATCCGAGCATACTGTGGGATGCCGAACGATAAAAAGTAATACACATTAACACCGAAATTATGGTCAATAACTCTTTAATTCCTTTCAGCGTCATTCATGCTGAAAGTGACAGCCTAACAGAAATTCGTGTTCATTATTGCGCAGAAGCAGATGCAGTGTTACCGCAACCCGCTTTTTCATGTGGACATAGTATACAAATTCCAACCTTTGTTTATAATTTCATTCATGTTTATCCATGAACAAAGGATTCCTGTAAGTTTAACATTGGTACACAAGTATGCGACTTATGCATTACTTTTCACCGGGGCGGGGTGTTGAATAGTTGAACATTTCCAGTTGTGATAAATTGAAAACGCTTTTAATTATGTTCATGTTCACCGTCGAGTGTTTTAAAGTCACACACCTCACTTGTGTTTTTGTTGTCATTAAGGTTTTAGATTTCTACAGCTTTCAAAGCAGACACATGACACGTGCATCGGTAGGCTCATCCTGTTGATAAAAATACAAGTTATCGCTCCATACATATGTAGGGAAGAGAACGATAGATGTGCTTCTATTGCACAATGAGAACAGAATGACTGATTTGACATTATTCGTCGTGGCGGGTAAAGCATGGTGAAATTTTGTGTCAACTTTGACTAGTTGCGGAGCATTATTGAATACTATAAACCTTCAACTGCGGTGAAAATCATACTTAAATTTGTATTTTTGATTTAGCTAATTGTTCATAATAACTTATGCAGATTAACATTCATCACTCGGTTTCCCTATAGACATAGTATGATCAAAGCTCTAGCGTTGATTACGATTCCACCAATTCGTGAAAGAAAATATTTTTCTTTCTGTATAATCACTTGATTATAGTATCACCATGGTAAAGTGTTGAATTGTTCAATATTTTCTGTCATGATAGAACACTCGTATTTGTGTACATATTCACCATTGAGTGACGGTCCTGTTTCTATTGTCATAATGATCATCTTTTACTAAAGGTTTCAGGATAGACATATGTGTGCATATATGGATAAGCTCATTCTGGTGCATGCACATACACGTAATCCCTTCATACATGTGTTTGGAAAGAAAATAATGAAGGTGCTGCCGATCCAGAGTGAATAATATATCACATTTACTTCATTTGGGGCAGGTTAACATGGTTACATTTGGCTGACAACTTTGACCCAAAAGAGGAACGCTGGTATAAAAAAAAATAATAATTGTGCGGTGAGATCGTATGGCCCAGTCTCAAAATACTAGAAAAGAATATGCTTTTATCAAAGTCTCTGTCCCAGTCTCGCCATTTGGTCAAACCTTGATATTAGATGATATTATACCAGCAAATTTGATAAAAAACTAAACAGACATTGTAGGTTTATTGACGATTTCATCACCTTTTCATGCCAGGTCGACTTTAACTTGTTTGATACTCTCTTTCTTAGTGTGCTATAAATTGTTATATATTGTTTCCTACCACCCTTCTCCATTTCCTACCAATTCATCTTTTGTGACTCGCTCCCTCGGAGCTCGGCTTTTCTCAGCAGCAGTTATTTACTGGCCTAGCCAATGCGTTAACCACACGGTCTACATAACAGCATAGCACTAACACCACAGCTGCATTCTGTTGTAGATCATTCCTTCAACTGATTCTGTATTGATATTTATATGCCCACAGACTTGGATCAAGTCCATAGGGAACGGGGACTCCCTAACACATCTTCTGCACAGGTTCCTTGCCCTTGAACCTTCAGTGGAAATTCAGGATATGATGCCATCATGCAACAACTCTAAAATATATATTGTCTGTATAAATTTGTTATTGTCTTATTTTCTGCAATTTATCAAAATTAACCAACATACAGACAGGTCATTGTAATAATTACTCTTAACTACTGATTCTGGACTGACTTCGTATTACCCTTGACTTTACAAACGTGAAACATGTTGTTTGTATATGGCAATTACACTTGTACTGACGTGGTGGAGTCCTTGAATTAGAGATTGAGGAGACAAGGTGTATTTTTCTGTAGACGTATTAGAGTATATATCACAGAGTGTTATAATTTGTTGGAATGTTGTCGTAGTTATCAACACGCATGTTTGAGAAAGGTCTTCTGTTGGCCTATCCTAAGTGTTGCCAGTTCGATGAGAAAGGGCCGTTGACAGTTTTCAAGCTAGCATGAGCTGTGACAAGGATTTTGCGAAGTGAACTTAACTGTCCCATTCAAACCTTCGCGGCTGGAGTTTAAGAGGGAGTCAGCGTCGACGTGGGGGGATATACGTACTTTGAGTGTCAAGGGTGAACAGCGTTCATTCATTGGAGCGCCGCAAAGTGATCTCGTAACGCTAAATAAGGGACTTTTTCGACTTTTTCGAAGTAGATAACCTCATGATATTCATTGCACAATTTTGATGTCTATTTTGTTGTCTAAAAATGAAGGATTTTGCTCTATATGACGAACATAATCACCAAACACTTAGTTTAGGATCGACAAAGTACTGTGGAGACTATTACGAATGCAAAATGCCGTCAATTATGAGGAGTCACGTGCACTGTGAAAATTCATGAACGCTTGTCAAGCAAACATAACACTTTACTCAGTCAATATGTTCTTAGCATTACGTCTCTTCGCTATACGAAAGAATAACGGTGCACTGATTGTAGCGGTACCGTGCACTTCTGATGAAGATCGTGTGAGTAGAACTAGATATTTGTCTTTACTGTCATAAAGTATCGACTGTTGTTGGTGTATGTATTTCACGCACAGAAAAGACTTCGTTTAATGAATATTTGTCGCCCTCTTAATTTGCCTATTTCTCAAAGATATCATCCAACGTTTATAAAACTCGGATACTTCTCATTATTCTTGATAACAGTGAAATGTTTGTGACATGATAAAAGTTGTGACTTTGTTGTTAGGGCTTAAACATAAGCCCCTCGTAGCATCTAAAATTTACTCCTCCTCAAGAGTGGGGTAAGCTTAAACCTCGTACATAGAATTGTAATCTGCTACAATATATTTCACGTTTGATTTCAAACATAAAAAGTTCATAATTTTTCGCTTCACGCCACGTTCGATTTTATCAATTTGTGTTACTAGCCATGAAGACCATATAACACTGCAGTATTCCAGATGGCTTCTAACTTGACTCACATACAAAAGCTTCAGTGTAGAATATTTGACAAGTAGCGGAGGTACGCTTAAGGAAACCCATCATTATAAAAGCTTCACTGACAATACTATCAATATTAGTATTAAAACACATCAGTGAAGTGAGAAGAATACCAAGATCTTTAACACTATGAACACGGGATAGTTGCCCATCAGCAATGCTGTAATTGTAGGTGGTCAGTTTCTTTTTGTCAGAAAATGTAACAATATTGCACTTCCCGATATTAAGCTTCAATTTGCACTTACTGCACCGTTTGTAAACATTATCAATGTCGGCTTGAAGGGAAATACAATAACATTGCCTTAATTGTTATAAAGTCAGGGCGCATGGTTGAAGCTACCAAATCAAGAGAGATATGTCACCGAGAGGAATTCTATCTCTACAATCCCATGTATTTTCCGCAGCAGACGGGTCTGCCATTCAGTGATATGGCCATCGTTATCTCAGACCCCTTCCCCAGACCAAAAGTCCGCGAGAAATGATTATAATGCCATTTGTTTCAAGTTGATTGTAATCTTACTAAATCATTCTAACCTTTGATAGCTAAGCATGTTTGTTGGTCAGTGGGCATGAAAATAATTCAAAATTCAGATGGTGATTTATATTGTTATGAAGCAAAAATAAATAGTTTCACGTCATCAAGCTTTTTAAGTTTATCACTTTCGTTATAAATGAAGAGTTTGTAGATTCATAAACGTTTTTACGAGTCGCCATTCGCTGAAGATGGGTATTATTTGCGCAACCTTGACGCTGATGGCGCCCATCAAACATATGCGATGGTCTGAAACCTTGACTAAACTAACGGTTGTAGTGTTTTCAGTAACCATTACTTGGAGGGTCAAATTAATTTTCGTTTCAATCGAAATACAAATCCGCACATGTTAAAATATAAATCGTACATGTCATATTGAATGTTCGTGACCCACTGACTACAATTCTGTCAACGTCTTTAATGACTCTACTCTCCCCTCGAATTTATTGTAACTTGAAGTTTCCTCCAGTCAGCACCTCAAATTTATCCCTGTTATAGCTGACGATAATCTCACTGAGTCAACGTTGAGCGGCAGTGAAGATACACGTGCCAGGAACATTATAACTCTCTGCAACGTCGCTACATACTCTGAACGTTAATCTACCTAATTGGTAATTTAATTATTTGAAGCATTCTAGAATCAAGAGTTCTGACTTTTATGTCAGGGCAAACGCTAAAACGTGTTCGAAATACCTTCACTTGTCAACCTTGCAAAGACAATTCATCATATCTCTGATATGTGACTGCCCTAAAATCGGCGGACAAGGTTTCTGAACGTTTCGAAACTAAGCGGCCGTTGCGGCTAAAGTTGTTTCAGGTGAATACTTTCTGACCTTCACGATAATCATACAAACTAGGCGATCAAACCATTACTTTAATCATGATCGCCCAAAACTAAAACACATATGCATCGCCACGGCAGTCGACATCTTTTTATCATATACTTGATGGCCAATCAATGTGTGTAAAGTGATTTTTTGAATGAATGCCTATAGATATTAATTTTCAGCACACTCTGTTATCACTGTCACATGTGTTGCAGCATGACATATTTTCTTCGACGATGTCGGAATTCGGTTTTACTTTAGGCCACTAACTGCTGCCTGTTGTAGCGGTCATGTCCTATCGCAGTCGTTGTTCATCAGGTTGACATTACCAGTGCATAGTTCAAAGGTTACGATGCCCATGATGACCATGATGCTTGCAATTCTGCATAGCACAATCATGTCACTTTTAGTCATAACACGATTGGAACTAATGTTGGATAATTTGATTTTCACATTTTTTCAAAATTTTCAAAAGTATTAGGTGCCCTATAGCTGAATGTTGCAATATTACAAATTATTCATAAAACAGTGAGTTACTTATAAAGAAAAGCAGATGAGTTTACATTTGCAGCTGAAACAGACATTACTTCACTATCAAATCATCCTAAACTAGTTTCAATCGTGTTTCATACAAATAAAACATACAGTGGCCATTTCGATGGCACAGTGAAAGACGGCATAACTCATGTTTCATTTAAAAATAGTTTTGATATATTTTTGTTTAGGAATGTGAAATGCATTTTTTTGTGAAAATTTGGAGCAAAAAGGTCAATATGGCTCATATTGCCATCGGGACGTAACTTGAGTTACGCCCATATTGCAAGAGAAGTCAGTACACAAAGGGCCGAACTCCGTACTTACGTCTTTTTTGGACAGGAAATAATTATAAATATCTTATAATGAAGATGCTATTGATGAAAATCAACCTGTGCATAAAGGAAGTAAAATATGACGAGTTAGCCTACGTCCTATAGAGGGCGTAACTCATGATGAGGTATTTTTTTGTTTTTTTTTGTTCTGCAAAAAAAATGCTTGTACAAGACAGTCGTAACTCCACTTTTCAATTGACATAAAAATGGTTTCATAGATATAATATTCATCTCTGACATATATCTTTGAAATTACCCGTTACCAATAAAACCATTAATTACAAACAAATTGTATCTAGAATTAGAGGATATTGAAAACCTCGATTCCCCGCTATTTCATTGTCGTTGAATAAGTGAGTTACGTCCCTTTGCACTGGGCCATCGATTTTATGTTCGATTATAATTTGGGTAGATTAATAGTTTACAGAAATTATTAGTTTTATTTTTCTCAAACGAAGTAAAACATTTAATCAGTAACAAGTTATTTGCACATCACAATCGTTATTTGTCTGCCTATTCGTTATTTCGTTGTTAAATATGCTACATCGTAAAAAAATGATATTTCGTAATGGATACCGAATGCTCACCTTATTCATGTGATCACAAGACAATACTGTTGTTCATGTAGCAAACTTGACCGAGAATTCCATCGACTTATAGGCGTTGTCATTTCATCGTCGTGAGTTATTGGAAGCTGTGTTTATTTTTGCTTCCATACAGCAGCATTAGCATTTGAACGAATTAAAACGCTTACTGGGTGCTATCATTCACTTTCCAATTGTCGAAAAACTCATCTCATTCTTTACGGGAATATTAAATGAAGTCTGCATTGTACAATGCCTGTTAAATTTGTTAGGGCTTACACTACAGTTGCCGGTTGTTTCACTCCGGCTTCGGCGCGTTTCAAAGCCGTTTGCTTCAAAGAAGTATGTTGCCATCTGAATACTGCCAGGGTACATATCCACTCGCTCTGAGTTTTTGTCTGTACGCTGCACGTATTTACAGAGTTACCAATACTGGATGGAACCGATTACACTTGTTGTGCCGAACAACCAAAGGCAAGTAAAAAAAAATCTTTGCTTCGGAATCAATCGATAGGGTTGTCTGTCATGAACTCAAAAATCTCTGGAGCTGCTCTGGGGCGTACACATACTGAACTATTCCAGCGTTGATCAAATTACTAATCACTGTTTCATATTAGTCTACGGAGGAATATTACCCGTCGTGTGTATCGGACCAACTTTACAAAATTTACAACACTGAAACACCAATCATCATTTGCTTTTTCCGGTACACCGCATCAAACAAAAGTTTGTTTTGTCCTCTCTATCGAATACTGTCACGTTACTTTCAGCTCGCATAATGGAGCAAACATCCATAGTATGTGTACATTTTTACGGTAATTTTCTCCTTTACGGTCAAACTCTTGACGGAAACGCGCTTGATCGACAACATAAATCGCATTTAATTGGTTCTTGTGCACAATTTATTTACACCTGGTGATGAAATAGTCATTTTTGATTTGTAAATATTTTGTAACTCTGAAACTACTCTTATCTACTACAAATGATGTCCTCGATTTATTTTTGTAGATTTGCTGAAAGTTACGACATAGAATAAAAAAAACGCGCATAAAAAAAACGAAACTCGAACTCGACGTTTTACACCAAAAGCCCTTTCACCTCTTCCTATTTTATCGAAAGATTAGTTTCAAGGAATAGAGTTGACCATGAAATTACGTGATTTGAACCTCTGCCTAGCATGCCAGACTGCTGAAATATAGGTTGTTGGAAGTAAAAACCTCAAACATTTCAAAAAAGCTTCAAAAAGCTGAAATGTGACCGAGTTTAACTGTAGTTAACTGACGGTTTCAATGAAACAACATGATGACATAAACTTTCAACATGGCGAATCTGCGTGCAGTAGTCGAAGATAGTTAAAGCCCCGACTCATGCGATATTTTACTATCAAAGGTTCGATCATGTAAGTAAATATTACTGAAGAGCTGTTAATCCAATAGAATTGTCAAAACCTTTCATAGTTTTAAAGTTATAGTGCTAAAGCATGAACAGTTTTGATAGTAATTAAAACACAATATACTTCCGTTCAGACTGCAAGCAATAAATATTTTAAATGCTCCATTTCATTGTTGTCTGCCATCATGAAAACGTGTTGTTTAGGTATTGTCGTGTCGAGTGTAGGAATTACTTGTGAATAGGCAATGACGTGCCTATCAAGGTGACTGTCGCTATCACCGTATTTTCAAAATAACAAGTCACATATAGGTACCTGATCACTAATGGTTCGTCCAAACCATTTTTTAACTTCGAACGAAAAAAAAACTAGAAAAAAAGGCACCTGTTGATGCCAGGAATCTATAGCAAGAATGTGATTAGGTTCCCTGTATATTGACAAAATGCATCTCTGTGAGTTTAACACCGATCGTGATGTGTCGACACATTTCTACTGACACGAAAAGTCAATTGACAAAGATGATATTTCACACATGATTCCCATCCCTTTCTCAGATACATGAGTCTCTGTTACGGAGATTACTAAATCGACGCTAGCGAGAAGCTTAACGGCACAGTGATAAGCACCGTGACGGCATGGTATGCCTCATCAAACACACCGATCGATTCACAGGGGCTCGTATGTGGGCAATTAAAAGATGATAAAATAGTTCTATCAAACCGAGTTTGTGCTAAGAGCCCTCCCCCTTTCTCCTCCTCTCCCGTCCTATATTTCCTGACTTTGTAAGTCATGACGGCTCAGTGTTAATTATGTATGCAGTGTGCAAGCGCCCCCTTGCTGAACTTTTGGTATCGTAGATTCTGCGTTGACGTAAGTACTGTTGTCATATTAACGGCTATCGTATAGCATGCTAAACGTACTAATTTACCAAGGGGGCGCACTGCATACTTCACTTACATAGCAAACAACAAGATGATAGTCATTTCTAAATTTTGTCATTTTATTGAACTGATCGTTATCATATCGAAAGTTATGCAAAGTTAGTTGTTGTTTGGTACATTTAACAATTCTGATTATTTGAGAAAAAACTTCATTGCTCAGAGCAACGGAAACAAACATTCTTTGATTCATGTGTACACTTGAATTTATCAATTCCTGTGTTTCAAAGATCTAAACCCTATCTGATGAACAATGATTGACGCTGAATGAGTTATATTAACGTAGAGATTACGTGCATAGCTTCAGTCATTGGAAGCAGTGAGTCCATTGTAAATCCATGAATATATATCGTGTTGTGTTCTTACATTGTCTGAACGTTACATGCAATTACCACTATAAGTGGGACAAAGTATGGTTTTGTGTAAGGAGTGTGAAATTTAAATTGGAAACACACTCAACTCAAACAACTTAAAGTTTGTCAGATTATGTGCTCACAAGCACTCTGACCCGGTAGTGATACCTCAATATTATAAGGGGAATATTGATTTTGATTTTGAATAATATTGATTTTATCTGAACAAACATTATGATATTCCCTGCGTAGGTTAAATCTATAAACCTAAGATTTTCTTTTGGAATTGCCAAGTTTATCTGACTTGAGAACTGACTTGGTCTGAACAGGCGAATCCAGGACAGATATCTCTGTGACGTAAAGTTCATAAACGACGCCAAAACTTGTGAAGGATAAACCTCTTTCTTTTTTTTTTTTTTTTTTATTGAAGTACGGTAGATGCGCCTCGGGGACACGTATTTGGACCGGGATATTTTCACCCGATTAATTTTGGTGAAATTTAAAGAAAGCCTGTTTTCCAAAACCGTACTCAGCGATGTCGGTCGTTTTGCGTTTAACATTCTATTGTAAGTATTGGGTAATTTGACACTCAAGGCCGAGTTACGCGAGACAACTCGACAAGCCATACGACGAGCAATGCATTAGGCAAGCGAAGTTGCTTGCTGCGTTGCCTTGTTTGTATGACATCTTTGTGTTGCCCGCGGAAGTCAGGCGACGTCGCTTGGACGAGTTGCCTCGTGTACACACATAGTCAAGTCGCCCGATGAAACTTTTATCCACTTCTTAAGCCCAGAACAGTGACTCTGATTGTGTTATCTGTCGTAGGTGTTGTACATGTAGCGATAAATGTTTATTGTTACTTCTTAAAATATTAGATCAATTGCTGAATGGGAATTTATGCAAATGAACCAACAAACGTCTCCGTTGTCCTCATGTATGGAATTATATTTCATGGCATCTAAAACATCACTACGGTCTGGGTGACAGAAGCAGATGTGCATCAGCCGGACGAATAACAAAGTGTCAACGCAAACAACTGTGACAGATGTTTGTTTTCATCAAGTCATTTTCGACGAACGGGAAAAGTGCTAATAGATAATAGATAATAGTAGAACTGGAATATAATCTTATGTAGTACATCTCATAGTTAAGAAGTACAACGTAGTGTTATTCAGTGCAATGTAATGTTATGTAGTGCTTTGAAATGCTAAATTTTTCAGAAATTAAAGACGTCAAATTTTCGGAACTTTTCTAAGATGCCTTTGTAAGTAAATCTTCGAAATATTCGACAATGTTATACCCCCTTGTTTAAAGAAATAGAAGTACAAGAAACTACTTAGGAGGAAACCATATCTTGGTGGTTGTAACTTTGACGATATGATCATATATTTTCCACAGACACATTTTCAAAAGAGTTATTAAAAATTTTTCACATGACGGACCTAGAAAAACGCAAATACCATTTTTGAAAAAAATGAGAATACAAATTTGTTCAGATTCCCTTTAAAAGCGCTCGAATTACTGCAGATGTAATGTTTGAGGGCTGTACGCCATTCACAGCAATTGAAGGACCGGTGTAATATATGATAGTCGGGATTAGGCCATTCACAATGATTGATACTCTGTCCTGAGTTGTAAAATTATCCAGAAGAGAGGAACATTATCAAGTGACATTTACTGATTGTATTTATTTATTTATTTTATTTATTTTACTTTATTTAAACAGGATAAGTCAATTCATTTCCCACACAAGGTGTTCTATGATCTCCCATGACGTCCTGCATAAAAAGCAAAAGGTACACAACAAACAAATAAAAACAGACGACGTAGAATGAATAAAATTGACAAAAGTACATCAAAAGTGACGAGACTTAAAAACACAAAGCGTACAAATTAAACATATTTCTTCACTAAAGATTTAAAATTACAAAGTTCTTTTTGAGATTTTATATATGAGGTTAGAGTATTCCATAGTCTTGTGCCTCTATTCAGAAATGTGTTTCTACCCTTCTGTAGGCGGGAAATGGACACAATTAATTTATTACTAACAGTAGATCTTGTAAAACGCCTGGAAGCGCCTACCAAAATAAGCTCTTGAAAATCAGTAGATAAATATGGAGGGGCAAATCTATTAAAACATTTCCAAGTCATCACAGCTAACTGTATATTCCACTGATGGTTTATAGGATGCCATTTTAGATGAGATAAGGCCAATGATGACGAAGAAAACTTTCCCCTACCAAGAACTAATTTGGCTGCTCTACTATGCAACCTCTGAATCTTTGTTTGCATTCCTTTACTGCACGTCATCCAGACAACGCCACAATACGTCATCAATGGAAAAACTAACGCTTTCACCATCAACTCACAGGTTTTCTGGTCGAGAAATTTGCGTATACGCCATATGGCTCCAAGACGTCTCGATACAGATTCGGCAATCATATTACCATGAGATTCCCAGTTTAAGTATTTGTCTAACACAACACCAAGATATTTAAATTGACTAACAACATCAATTTCGATATCATTAAATTTCAAAACTAAATTTCTATTTCTGAGACGTTGAGGTGTACCAAAAACCATGGACTTAGTTTTGTCAATGTTAAGGATTAATCTGTTTGTATCCATCCATTTACTAACTGATATAAAATCACTGAGTAACGAGTTTTGTATTTTCTGTAAGTCATCTGCTGCATAAAACAATGCGGTGTCATCAGCATATAAAACCACTTTGCATAATTTAGTTACAGATGGCAGATCATTTACGTACATCAAAAAGAAAAGTGGCCCTAAAATCGAGCCTTGGGGCACTCCAATTTGGACAGGTGATGCTTCTGACAGAGATCCATATATATCCGTGCGTTGTGTGCGATCTGCTAGTTAGTTTTTCATCCAATCAAGTTCAAGACCGTTCACGCCAAACTTTGACAGCTTTTCCAACAACAACACATGATTGACAGTGTCGAAAGCTTTTGATAGGTCAATATAAATAGCACCTGTCAGCATTCCACTGTCCAAATCAAAATCGTCAAATTTTATGAAATGTGGCATTTCGCATTTAAAACAGGTATATCTTACCCTTTACTAGCTTTAAGGCAATGCGTCGAATATTCGTCATGGTTGTTTAAGTATGACTACCTTATATGTAATACTCTACAACTACTCCAACGCGCTTCCACTGCGGCGTACCCATCGAAGAACAAATCGGAAAATAGTTTTTGCCTTGTACAACAGAAGGCGAAAACTTTAATTCCGACAATAACCCATGAGTAAAATATCTCGTAACGAAGTTGGCTTCCAGCGTATGAGCGCTAAAGTCAGAAAATACGGTATGTCTGCCACAAATATTTGAGTGGCTGCTTGTCTTCTTGAATGTAGGATTCGGTGGGAAGACGCACCTCAGGTCATTTTTTTAAATGAAATAGATGTTCAAATATGCAAAATATCCCATATTGTGTTCTCAATATTAGTTTAGTTCGTTTTTTTTTCAAGACTTCCCCCCCCCAAAAAAAAGTTCATTTACACGCGCAGTTGTTGAATTTAGTTAGAGCCGTTCCCAGTGTCTTAAACAACGTTAACAAGGACGAGTATATTCTTAGATATTTCCTTTGACAGATTTTTTAAACGGAACTTTCGCTTAGATAACGTCAGTACTGCGTACGTTTTGTATTTTAATGTTATAACATAATATTATTTATATCTTAAAGATGTTTAAAAACATGAACAGTTTCTTGTTTTATTGACAAAAATGATACCCTTCATTTTATACAAATTGTCATAAAATTCTCGAAATATAAAGCGATTGTATTTTTAAAGGCAAAGATCATCTTTGTGTAGACTTATTTTATAGTCTGAAATCAAAATTGGTTGTGATCTCCAGAATGTTCAAGCGCCAGATCCCCATGCGTTTTCCTATGAGGATAGTGGCGTTAATATATTAGCCTTAGATCTCAGAGAGTGTAATTGCTTTCATTTGAATATTAAAGTCTCTGACCTCATAGAGTGGACTGTACGTAATTGCTTGCATTTTAAATGTGAAAACCACAGATCTAAATGCATATACTCGCTTGCATGTTCCAGGGTGATATCCATTGGTGTAGAAGCATAGATGGTCAAGCATCTAACCGCACAGAGTGAAGTGTAATCGATTTAATGTTCAAGCAAAGTCTCCATGCAAATACTCGCTTGGATGTTTTAGCCTAGGGGGGAGGGGAGGGCATAGAATGGCCCGTAATTAGTTGACTGTTAAAGCATATATCTCCGTTCACTTACCCGTCTGGATGATCGAGGCTGTAATCTCAAGGTGTAAATATTCGAGTCTTTAAAATCTTTGTCACCACAGAGTGAACTGTAATTGCTCTTGTTATTTAAAAAAGTCACAAATCTCCGAAATCTTTTCAATCCCAACGTGCGTGGAGACGTAAACGTTCAAGTGTCAGACATCACAACACAATGAAAATACTCAATTCGATTTGAAAGTGTCAAATTTAAGGTATAGACACACGTTTAATGCATTTTTACAGAGATTTTGGTTTTATTTCAAAATTGGAGTCCGTACCGTATGACCTTTACATGAGGAAAAATGTTGAGACAATATTGTATAAAGAAATGCTTAAAATACTAATAAAAATAGACTTTTGAGAACTACGCGCACTGTTTTATTCGGTTGTCTTAACTGTGTACGGATTAGTTAGGATAGGGACGCAAGGTCAACAGATCATGTTAATTTTTCTGATCTTGTCCGGCGCGCATGCGCGTAGTACTTTCCACTGTCTTGTGTGCGTAACGTTAATATTAATGGCTTCCGTGGTGACAAGTGAAAGGCAAAGACGCGTAAAACCTAAGCTTGGTCGTAAGAAGAGAGTAAGTAAGATCATGGACCAGGCTACCAGAACAAAACTCAGATTGCCTGACTTAGGGTCGTAATACAGCAACGTGGCAGAAGATGAGATGTCGGACACGAGTCTTTCTTCCGACGAGGAAGTTGATTGATTATCAGTGAACAAAGTTGTGAATGAAACTGTTGGACGTGTCAAGCGTATGCATAAATTTCATCTTCCAGGGGAAGATCTTCAAGCGCACGGGCCGAATGACGAACTTAAATAGTCACAGCCATGGCTTCTGTGACGCTGCGATGTCAAAATCAATGTGGTCCACTGAGACTCTCGCAAACATGAAATATCGCAATTCGCCTCGACGGGCGTAAGAGATACTTCTTAACTGAAGAGAAACGGATTGCTAGATCTTGACAACCATTTACAGTTATGGTAACAAGCTCAGACTCTAATTTGAGCAAAAACAGATTAGCCGTGACAATGTTTGTTATGTAAGTAAACCGTCCGCATTACTCGTACAACTCAACAGTTTGTGTGTGTTTCTCCCAGTTCTCGCCATTTATGATCTTCGGAAGGGTATTTGATGTAAAATACAAATCATCTAGTCTCCTGCTTGATCCAAGTTCGTGAACATGAATAAAAATCGCCCGGAAAGTCATATCAACAATCAATTTTTGTACGTATACGGGTGTTTACACAATTCTTTGATTATCTCTCTCCGAATTTGGTCTGACAAGCGTAACTTCAAAAGAAATTAGGATGAAGTAAGGTGCGCAGATCGGTCTGATTTTTTACCAGGTCACAGTAGCAATACATATCTGTAAAACAGTGTCTCAGATTTTCGGTAAAATTTATGGAACATGAGAAAGTCTTGCTGAAGTGAACGAAACCCGGTAATTTATTCAAAAATCAAGAGTTGTTACTTTCACACCTTATTGTGCTGAAACAAAGGGAATAGAAAAATCTGGGACACCGTTTTTCCCCAGAGAATTCAATTGCTGATTTCTGTTAAAGATCTCAAGTCGCCATAGTCCTTGAACATCTAATTTTTGGGGGGTAAAAAAACTCAAAAACGCATATTTTTGAGAGAATGGACACAGACACAATGATTTTGGGAAATAAACATATTTTTCATAATGTTGAGATATAGGGCTAACAGAAAATATATAATATGTAGGGTCCAAAAGTGAAATTTATGAGAAAAAGTGAATTTAAATAAGTATCATCTAACGTGTGTCTCTACCTTAAAAGGAAACAGTTAACCAAGGTGCTTCAAGACGAACAAACACATCTTCAAATACAACGGAGACACACACATATTTCCTATACCTGATCACTCAATCCTTATAGTGCCAACAGATGATCACAGCGCTATATCATTGCCTCGCCGACTAATTTTCAATCAGCCATTACGATTCTAAAACGTTTTAGAAAGAAAATAATCTTAGCTAACCTTTCTGTTCTCAGCAAAACAATGTTTGTTGCACGAGTGTTGTAATCACTAAGACGCAATAGAATTGTAATTATCATTGCTATCAAAATCTAAAACAACAACTACAATCAGTAACATTAATTATGCGGCCAACAATCACTCTGAAATCAAAGAATAACAGTTTAAATATGGGCAAATGATTTTTTTTTCATTGGTTGGCTTGACCACCACATTGAAATTGGATGACGTTTTGATCTTGAATGTTCTTCCTTAGCAATGTATTTTTAAATTTCGAATAGGAAATTTAGCGTGGGATCTTCAACATTATTTTAATCGTTATATATAAAAAAATACGATGAGTTAAAAAACAAAACATATAAGCAAGGTCTTGATGTTCTTCGTCTTGCAAAATGTCGAGTCAAGTCTAATCGCGCCATGTCAATAACAAATTTAAAAAGAGAAGTTACAAAATTAGGATCACGTGATTCCAACAAAGGGGCCTTTCATTTTTCATGGAATGACGGAGGATTGAAATCATTGGGGGTAATTAATTATCGGGGTTTTGGGGTCGGACATTACAAAACACGGTTTTGGAGAGATATTTGCATAGTATTTAGTTCACCCAAGGCAATTAAAAAAAGCATTGAAGTCGTCGTATACACAACCATTAAGCAATGTAGTTTGAAAAGATACATTACATTTTCACAACCTAAGCAGTGTAGGCTAAAATCTCTGAATTGATACATTGACCGAAGTATAACGGATTTCTATATGAATAATACTGAGAGATAGCCTATACATCAGTGTCAGTCAAGAGTTTTTTATGAAAGGAACTACAAAAGTGAAACAAACAAGAAGAGATTGTATGTACAATTCTGATTATCACAGCTTTGCCTACGATTTATCGTTTAATTCTGACGAGTTACTTTGAATGTATAGTTCATTGGTGTCAATTCTCTGTACGGGTAGTGGTGAACTTATAATTATTTGACAATAAAAGTGATCCATCCAAATCACTGATTAATTTTAGGCAACATGTCATAACCAGAACCAAAAATTCATAACCATGTACTATGTATAGGTAGAATCCTTTTCCAATTGTACGTAGACTTTTGATGACATTGATGATAGTAAAAGACATGTTCTATTTTTGTGACGTTTTAAACATTTCAATCAATATTTTTTCCATACCAATTGTATGTACAATATGACTCCTCTTAAAACTGTCGCGAGCAAAATCTCCATCCATAATGGGGTTAGCAAAACTTGACTTTCCCTATTTCGTGTAAAACTGTAAATTTTCCAAGTTTAAATTACGTCGAGCTAAATTCTAATGTCCAATTTTGATTTGCAAACTAACTTTGCAAACTAGAGGTTTCATCATTCACGTTGTTATTCGTACTTAGGAAAAGCGACACGAATTTAGCATTTTACCCATTTCATAATTCCTATTCGCTTTTATTGATTAAACATATCGATGACTGATAAAGATCCAGCATTGAACGTGTTATTCTCAATTAAGAAATACAGTGCTAAGGAAGCACATTCAAGGTCGACATTTGGTCCTGTTTTGATGTAAATGGTTATGTAAACAAGTGAAATAATGAACTTTGCCAATATTTCGACTTCCATTGTTTGATTTCAGGGTGAAGAAATGGTTGGCCGAATAATGCCACGTATTAACTACGGTTATCAGGTGAACTGTTTCTAGATTGGCCACTGCTTAGTACGTTTTTTTTCCTGATTCCCTTGCAGGTCACAATCAAACAACCAGACTTAGACACATCGTTTTATGGCTAACACACTCCTTTCCCTATCTAAAAGTAAGGCTTGTTCTTTCTGACATGAATTTATTTAAATTTCACATTACACTTACTCAGCTATATGCCGACAAATCTACCACAGTTGATATCGAGATGATTTTCCATTTCACCATCAATACATACGTTACGTTTACTTTATCATGTCTCTTGATTTCCCGATCATAACGCTACTGCTGACACCATTTTTTCTCGGTTTTTCACCTTGAATATATGTTTTAAGTTTATTACATATGTTGTATCACCAATGTATGATTATGACTGGAATGTCGAACTTTTGAATGTTACGTGTTTTACTCTCTTGTGTATCAAAGCACTATGTCACAAATCTAATATTTTGACATGAATGCTATTGCCATATTTGACTTTGGAACGCATCGAAGTCTCCAGTCCGTCAAATTCCGATATAGGATGTCTAGTATTCCATCAAGATCATACTTTCACACATAAAAAACATTCTTTTTTCCCTTTTGTGTTTAAAAGTCACAGAACGTCCTGCAGATACATCGGTAAATTACTCTACGGCCAAACAAAATTCAAAACACAAATGCGTTAAAAGATGGAAACGTCAGAGAAGTATTTGCAGGTATACTCGCATATGAAATAGCAGGTCATTTTAGGAAATGAATGCATTTTTAAACAATTCATTCGATCTGTTTAAGGGTTTATTTGAACTTCTTATTGACATGACAGCACAACAATTCAACGCGTCTCACCATGAGGTAGATGATATTAGCACTTTAACAACATGTTATTAATTATAGAGAACAGTACCGATACGTTCGAACACCATTTCAACCCAAAAATATGTCATGAAATACGTTTCTGGAAAAATGTTTAATGTTTTAATAATTCTCTTATATTCATTTTATGTTACATTTTTTCGATTTCCTGACATGATAAAATACTTTGATTACATGTCGTACGTTCAGGTTAGAGTTTCATAAGGACGGTATTTTTTCGTTGCTCTGTCCTCGATGTTTTACAGATCATCTGTGATGTTTTGTGGTTTTTGTTCCAGGAAAATTTAATTTTCGGATTCCCACAGGCTAAGCTCACACAAGGCAACGTGAAACTTGTACTTCAATAGGTCAAGTGTAGTCCCGTTACTATGTATGGAGTAATTGGACTCTTGCATGGCCACCAACACACAGTTTAGTGAAATTCCTTCGAACATCTCCGAACCGAGATGTCTCGCTGAGGGTAGGAGCGATGCATCCTGTGATAAATTGATAAGTATTGTAAATTGCGTTTTCTTGAGACCAAAACAGGACAAATGTAACTTAAAATGGTTATGTAGTCGTAGTTTCCATAACTCTTGCATAGTAATAATAAAGATAACAGGCGTTTGTCTTTGATCAGTCACATCATACTTTTGCATGGGTTTTCCGAAGGCAGCTCAAGACCATCTTGTTATTTCCTCTCAGGCCTCCCAGTAGAAAATAAACTCACCAGCTTCACTTATCTCGTTGACTGGAGGTAATGCCAGCTCGAGTATTTATATGTTTTATGTATTGGCAAGTTCATTTACATTTTGAGTCAGTGACAAAATATCACGCAAGAGTTTTTATTTATTTATTTTTAAGGAGAAGTTAATGCCTGTGGCTACGATTTTCATTGGACTCATAAGTTCTGACAGTCCGAATTTCCACTGAAGCGAACGATAATCAGCGAAAAAAAAACGCACTACTACCCTTTCCTTGGAATACGTGATTTATAGGTCTTAAAACATACAGTTTATAACTAATTGATAAGCGTACACTATATAAATGTAATACCTGACCCTCCATCGGCCTCTGTGTACGTGCTTGATTCCGCACTTTGCCTGACGGAAGGTTGTCAGACAATTCGCAAGCCAAAAGGGGTTTTCACAAATTAGATTATCTACTTTAAAGGGCCATTATTTGTAACTTTTGACCATTTTTTACCTCGGAAAATTCCATGTTGGAGGCTCATATTTGTTGCAAAATGTTGTTTTACGAAGAAACAAACATGATTAGTGATGTTATAGCCACATAAAACTGCTAATTTTTGTTCAAACGTGTTGCCCTTCCGAGCTCGTTTGTTGACGTCTGGCATGCTCAGCGTGCTGGGGAGAACGCAGATATGGTGAGATCAAAACAACATTGCGTCGTGGATTGCCAGACATCTGGCTACGCAAGGTGCTCGGACAATGGACTACGACGTAAGTACCGGGCATAAGTAATGAATATTTATTTTGAAATTGCTGTAAATGGCTCGCGCAGGTGCAGAAGAATGCCTACGTTGCAATCCGCGTGTCAACAGAGTTTGTATTTCTGTCCGGACAAAAATTGAAATTTTCGTTGTAAAATCACATGTTACTTAGTTGTAGGGCACGTAATGTTTCCGGATAATATGCGATTCTCTGTTATTTGACAGGCTATTCAACATGAGCCAGTGATCATTTCAATCAAAACTAACGGAAAAATCGCCAGAAGATACAGCTAATGGAACTTTAATCGCGCCGAAAATGCAATGCATGCTCGATAAGCCATTATCAGATCACAGGGGAAAGAAATCAGTCCCCTGAGTAGGGGAAGGGAGGTTTTTTGTGCAACGGTTTACCTTTTGATTTTATAAACACTTAACCCTCTGTCTTCTCTCTTGATAATTTCATTGATTTTGGCTGCGGTATTTCAAATAAAGATTTCGACTGCACAACGTCTGACTGCTTTACATATTACCGACAAGTCCTTATCTCCTCTCAACTTGTGTATATACCACTATAATTGCTCCGAAAATATTACCAACTTGCTAATCCGCTGTCTTTTGATTAAGTCAACACCACAACCGTCACACACGTGTTTGAATTTCCCCTTTGACCAGATGCATTGTACCAAACAGTGCCAAGTGAAATAAGCCTGCGCATACTGAACGCAGGCCGCACAGAAACCTGCTGGCTACAATACACACTTCGAGTCATTGCATCCTGGGCAGCCTTGAAATATCTGTCGCTACAGTTAATGGATTTGTTGGTGCCTGATGTGCACGGTCTCCTATGGTAACGACCCTTCATTGGATTTTAAATTAGCTGTTCGTGCAAAAAGATGAGTGGAGGACATAAACTGGTATCGTCATCAACGTGTATTGAAGTTCAGAAACAAGAGTACAGGAGTATTGAAATGAAACAACACGGAAGTGAATAAACAACAAAATTGCGTCCACAATTATAGAGGAACTGGCCTTTTAATCTAAGCGAAGCATTCGTCCATGCGGTCATGTTAGCATATAGCAAATATCAAACTAATCAAATGTTGAATTGAGAAAGTTGGAAACGTCAATTTGACAACACACTAAAAAATGAATAAAAAATTAATAAATTGAAAAAAAAAAATCACCTTGATATATATATGTCAAAGTGACTCTCTTAAACGAAAAGGTCACTGAGTGTTTTGAGATTTGTTCGTCGATTCAAGAAGTTTATCATTATACGGCTAAAATTTTATAAAACATAACAATGCTATCTGACGGCGGATAGTCTTATGGACCTTCGGCTACACGACTACACATCATACACGTGGGCAATTATTATGAAATCCCCAAATCATTTATTTTTAATTTTAATTTGTTTCCATTCAAAACCAATAAACACATTTGCATTGGCAATACATCAATTTATTTACCATATTTATTGTGAATGTATTTTGACTTGGTTAATTTTTATAATATATATTTCCCTAAAATAACTTCGACATTCATAATCAAAATGAATTTGATGCTGACTAAGGATGTATGACGTATATACAATATGAACGAAATTTTTAAATATTTGAAAAATTCCAAAATTTGAAAGGAGCACATTACAATCTACATGTCACCATATGGTAGCAGGAGATCATACAATTTGTGTGTTCCATAAGTCTACATATTGAAACAACGAAACAACTCTGAAAAAAGCAATTTTTTCCCCTCGAAGAAGAATACATAATTAACACTGAAATGCCTTACTTGCATTCAGTTACCGTTGAAAAGCAACACAAGGTTAGATATTGAAACGAGATGAGGATAACTCTTAGAATTTTAATTTTCTTCTCGAATATAAATTAACACATAAAAAACAACAAAAAACACTAAAGCTCACATACAACTATCTACCAAAATGTACAGAGGGCTAAAGATACATCATTGTAAGTTGAATCATCCTTACATCAATGTGGTACACTTAATCAATCATTTTCGCATAATATTGTATTGTAACTGATCGTCAGAAATATTATGAGACAAAACTGGTTGACATTATCTGTCGTGCTAACTTCATGTTCATCTCGTCTTGTCCTTATACATAGCAAAGTGTATTCTGACTCATTTATCATAAGTAAGATACGTAGTTGTAAACGTTCCGACTGCAACTAATCGATTTAAGAATAACAGTAAGCTGAACAAATGCATTTAAAGAAATTTACAACACAAGCACCTAATTCCCGAAGCAAAATAGTCAAATTTAGTTGATACAGTGTGCTAAGCAAGGTCTGGTATAGCTTAAATCTGTCTATGAAGAAGTACATCTTTAAGTCAGAAGCATAAAGTGCTAATAAGGCTACATTTCGCATTCTTTATAATTGACCTGACCATACGTCCTTTCAAGTGAGAGTAACTATCACAGGATAATTACTCAGACTAAAGAGCCTAGGTCCTCGTAAACAGACAAAAGGATTCTGAACCCGATCATTGATAGTGTCAAAGGCTTCAGAAACTTTAAGCAAAGCCGATTCTGGTGGAATAGCAAGGGAAAATCGCCTTGACATTTCGGACAGTGTTTTGTACGTCAGATTTTACCTGTAGAAGTTACAGTATATCCTTCACTTCAATTATGTCTATGTTCTTTAATTTGGTTGGGGAAACCATGCAATTTACACAATGTTACTGAACTCGGCTTTTCTTATTGCGCTTTAACTTCGTCGATACATATATCCATTTCCCATGTGATTGCTCTATATTCGTGTTCCAAATTCTTTTGAAGAGAATACTACTCTAGGGTCCAATAATCATCCATCGTATCTGACATTATTATGGTAAATTGCGTAAAGTAGCGTTGTCGTATGTATGGTTGAACTGCGTATTCGTTGTCCGTTTGCTGGAATAAGGATTTAAATCGTGTACAGCCGTCACTTTATATGTCAGGCTTTGTTCGACTTGTCCCTGTTACAGCCTTGGAAGTTGTTGATATCCCGAGTTTCGTGAACATTTTCTGTATCTCTTCTCTTGCAATATCAACGCAGCAATCCTTATGGCGCAGGATTTTCATCAGGTTTGTAAAGGTACTCTCATAGATATAATCACCCTCAGATGACATGCAATCACCCTGTTTTCGAGGTACCCACCGGTTTGACCACTCTGATAAGATATGCTGTGTTATAGATTTTCTGGAGTCCTTTTCTTCCCAGGATGCGACTTCGGCCCGTTCGAACCCCATCAGGTCAGCCATCATTCTGTAATCACCCCCAGAATCCCTCCTTCGATCCATAATAATTGAAAATTCCTTCAGTGTATCTTGCAACATCCACTTGACATCACTTTGATACCCAAGGTTTCGAAGAACTTCAGAATCATACCCAAGGCAAAGTAACTCGCATACTTCTTCTTGCTGCGTTTTTCTTTCATCTAGCACTTGCTTACACTTCTTTTCTGCTTCTATGATCTCCCTTATGGTGTAGAAGCTGACGTTTTCAGGATCACTGTGATTTTTTAGAGAATCGGCACTCAGTATATGAACGTCGATATTGGTACCTGGGCAGCAGATATTTATGACATCATACACGTCATCTGTAACCAATTCAAGCATTCTGTAGCATTCGCCGATGTCGTCTTCCTTCTTTGCCCGTACACAGAGATGGATAGCTCTCCATCCTTTCGTCATGTAGATCAGACCCTCTACATTGCGGCAGACTTTCATGCCATTTTTCCAAATACCTTTTGTAGGGCTATCCATTTCTCTAAAGTGCCTCTCCAATCTGGTTTGAAGTCTTGGAAATAGTCCAGGGGAGAAGCTATCTGTCTCATCTCTGCATTGGAATCTTCTGCCGTAGTAGATACTCTTTGTACGATCCATTTCCCACTGATCCTTTGGCATATCATTTCCTAGCATACCAGGTATGACGAAACTTACATCATGGCCTTCAGTCGTCTCCTCAGTTACCTCAAAGAGCAGTTCTAATTCTTTCAGGAGATCAATCAACGAATCGATGTCGGCAAAGTCCTGAAAAACTACTTCGATATCACTTCTTGAGTATATCATTTTCTTGGTTAGTCGTTTTTCGTACTGAAAAAACATTTCCGGAGCAAGCATCGGACCAATGACTCTGGTGCACAACCATTGAGGGTCCAATACGATGATATCACCACCTCGTGTTAAAGTGCTTTCGATGTAAAGTATCTAATGAAAACAATAATACAAATACAAATTTTAAATAATACTTGTGTTTTCAAGCATGAGCGCTCTCCTTTTCATTTCTGTAATGCAGCGGTCAACAATGAAGAAAACTAGGTATAACAGGATTGGAAGTAATTTGGGATAATTGGACCTTTACATTACTCATAGAACAAGTGTGTAACGTAAAAAAAGATGAGGTTACATTTGTAGATTAAAGCGACATTACTTCACCATCCAATTATCCCAAATTAGTTCCAATCATGTTGTATTAAAATTGACAATCTGGTATCTCTCTGACACTAGATTACATTTAAATGACCATCATTTGTAACTTTTGACCATTTTTTTACCTCGGAATTACAAAGTTTATATGATAACTATTTTCAATATTATGACTTTTCAAGGAGTGTTAAAAACAAACTTGCTTGTCAATATCATGGCTGTCTATCCTCATATTTCTTCATATTTATTATACAAAGAGCTGACCTGCATGGCGGAAAAGACTTTTTAAATACCTCCAAACAGAATGCATGAAGTATTTCCATATCAAGAACATTATTTCAACGTTGCAATAGTTACAATTTACCTCCCCTTGATACTGTAGGAATCTCGTTGCTTTCTTCAGTAGCTCGTCATCGATAAGTGGCACGATCTCCTTAACTTTCTGTACATAAGAATCCCATTTGATGACTGGATATTTGCTAACAATCCATCGTCTTTTTTTACCAATGATATTTCCACATAGTTTTGGGACAAATTCTTCTCTCTACAATTTCAGTAAAAATGTCAAACATTGATTGAGAAACCAATATTAGATAGAATATCTGGAGAAAGTAACCAACAGCAACCATTTTTTGTCGGAATAAGCCACACAAGTTTTTTGAACTAGAGAGTTATCAGAAGCCAATTTCAGTCGATTTGTCGCGTAAACAATGCTTGGAAGTAATGATAGTGGCCTTGTCTATTGAAGTCTTTGTTTTTTGCTTGTTTGTTTGTTTGTTTGTTTGTTTGTTCGAGTCATCCACGAGCCAACAAATATGAGTTCTACTTGCAATTTTAATGTATACGATGGCATTGCTATCGATACATACCTTAGCAAGTTTAAAACATGCCCGTAGTGTGTCCATATCTCTATGTTGTGAGTCATGGCAATTCAGTATGAACGTCTCGTCAAGGATACTCAGATATTTTCCAAACATTTTCTTAGCTTCTAGATGTATTTCTCTGTACATAGCGTCAGCTAAAAATCAAATTTTAAGTCAATAAAATATCGATAAAACATGTAATTGTTTGTTAAGTTATCAGCGCGATATTTGAACGTTTAAAGAACTGATTGCATAGTGTTACTTCTACAAGTAACAATGATTTCATCAGAAGATTCCCTGTAACAACTTGTTAACTTGACGAAATTTAGTTTGAAAGATAATTATGTTTTTATACAAGTGCAGTATGTTTTGCAGACGTTTATTTTACTAACCTTGCTTGTGGGTTCCCATTTTCAACTGATCTGCCCTACTCGCTACCAGTATGACAGTTGGTTGAAGATGACCTTCTGAAATACTTTTCGTAATAATGGCCTTGATGAAAGCGAGCCAAGAGATGACCTTTTAATAGATGTTTTGTAGAAGATAAAATTAATTCAAGCAAAGGACATTTACTTTTCTAACTCTTAAGGATTTTAGTTATTTTAGACACGAAGTGTCGTTAGTAAAACTGCCACACTAGAAGAAAACAAGAAGTTCGTTATTGTACACATGTCTGTCGGCAGAAAAATATGTTCATTAATGTTAAAAGTTAGCAATACCTCAGGAGAAAATGTTTTACTTTTATGCTAGTGCGATAGAATAGAGAAGTGTGTGCAATATGTGTTCCGTTTTCACGACAGGAACGTTCGATCAAACAGTTATACCCTACTTCCCTACTTTGCTATCATGATCAGGGGTTGAATCTCACATCTAAACATTTGCAAATATATCATCTTTTTGTTTTCACAACTTAGACACTGCAGGAACGTTTCGCAAGACTCATAATTTTTCATAAAAGTGTTTCGCTAGCACCACCATTACTGTTCTTGTTTTACATGCTTTGCTGAACTCGTCGTTATTGCATGCAAACGTATCGTAAAAGCAGGTTCTCTTCATTTTGCGGGACTGACATGGTGGTAATATATTCTTAGGGTATGTGTTTGCCACTTCAGACCATTGTATTTGAAAATTGCTGGCTAGTTGAAAATTGCATTCCTGTAGTTAACAGCCGAGGAGCAGGAGATACAATACTTGGTATAAGGCAGAGGATAAAAACTGCAACAAGTTAAAACAAACACAGTAAAATACTGACCGACCAGCAGGAAATAAAACACTTGCAAATAGCAGATACTAAAAAAAGCAGACGTTTCGGGTGCAACCCTTATTCAGTAGCCTACTAAAACTCGTTGGTTAAACGTCGAGGTACAAGAAATTGAAACAACCAATCAAACTACAGAACGATCAAACGCACTAAAATATGTATTCATTCCGGCTAGTGCCGAGGTGTCACGTTTAAAAATTGTGGCCTGTTCGACTTTGTGACGGGTAGAGTCGGTGGTAAAAATAATAGCACACACTGTCATATCAGACCGACCGCTGTGGGGTGGAGTAAAGAAATGTTTGGTCACAGGGTATGCAAGCTTGATGTCCCGATCGCAACGATAACATAGTTATAAATGAAGCCTACTGATAAGGAAGGGGCTGTGGTAGTATGGCGTAAAGATTTGTAAAGTTCTGAGGCACAAAGGCTGATTTCTGACACATCCTTCTATAAACATCTCGACACCGACATCACAAATAAACATGATAGTATCCTCCAACTACTATCAGTGACCTAGTTGATGATTACCTTCTGCTTGACGATGCAAAATCATTGATCACCTCGTATCCATGCACGTCTCACTTTTACTTATTACCTAAAATCCATAAAATTGGTAATCCTGGCCGTTCCAATGTCTCTGCATGTTCCTGCCCCACTAAACTTATCTCAACATTTCTCGACAATACTTTCGCCGGCATCATGAATGCGCTTCCAACTTTTGTCAAAGACAAATCCAATGCCATCAAGATCTTCAACATCTTTAAGTTTACAGGTGCCCATAGATGTATATTTACACTTGATGTTAAGGCTCTTCCATCCCTCATAAGGATGGTCTCAAGGCACTAGCATATTTTCTTGACGGACGAGACGTTATGGATCCATCCACAACTGTTTTAATTCGCTTAACTTTAAATTGCTTCACCTTTAATAGTAACTTTTACATACAAGTTCGTGGTGTTGCCATGGGTACATGTATGGGACCTTCTTATGCTTGTTTATTTGTTGGTTATATCGAACAACAGATAATACACTCATATATCGGTCGCATTTCCGGGCTTTTTAAACGGCATATTGATGTCTGCTTTGGTGCAACATCTCAATGAGGCACTGGATTAGATAATTTTATTGAATTCGTTTTTACTTTTCCACCCAGCACTGGAGTTTACTTCCACTGTTTCAAACACATCCCTTGTATTTCTTGACACATCAGTATCTATCAAAGGGGACTCGCTGTCTACTTTCATACATTATAAATCCACACTCACAAGCATACGTCCTATTCAGCTCATCTCACCCCAGTCGGTGCAAGGAATCCATTCTATTTTCACAGTTTCTTCGGCGCGCGCTTGGCACATTTGCTCTTACCAAAAGGATTTTGAGCAGCAGCTAGACACTATAAGCACTTGGTTCTCGGCTCGGGGTTATCCCCGCTCTATAGTGGACAAAGCCAAACAGCGCATCGAACCACTAACACAGGAGGATGCGCTAATACCAATCACCCGTTCTCAATGCGATTGTATTTCTCTTGTGTTTAACATACCATCCTTTTCCACATATAATCCGCATCTTTGACGAGTATTTCCATCTTAACCAACTCCCCTAACACACAGCATATTTTTTTCGGCACCTCCCTTCACGTCATTTCGACGTGATTTGAATATCAAAGACCTGCTCAATCGTCCCAGTTTACCTAATCGTGACTGCGGAACTGAAAGGTCACCATGTGACCGTGGAGTGTGTCACACCTGCCAGCATACTATTACTACCAATTTCATTCAGGCCAGCGTGGTAAAGTCAATGTTTCCGGCGTGTTTACAAGCACATCGGCTATTATCCGTCACTGCATCAAAATGCAAACGCTGCAGCATGTTATTTATTGGCGACAAAAGCGTCGCTTAGGCGATTGCTCTGCTGAACGTCATCGCACCATGACCGACAACAAGCTTGCATACTCGGTGGCCAAGCGTTACGCCACCCCACCGCTGTCGGACTGACATGGCAGTGCGTGATACTATTTTCCACTACCGACTCTACCAGTCATAAACTCGAACAGGCCACAATATTTAAATTTGGCACTCTGGCCCCAGCCGGAATGAATAAATATTTAAATGCGTTTGATCGTTCTGTAGTTTGATTGGTTATTTTAATTTCTTGGGTCTCCACGTTTCTCCAGCGAGTTTTAGTAGTGACGAAGGGTTGCACCCGAAACGTCTGTGTATTTTTAGTCTCTGCGATTAACAAGTGTTTTATTTCCCGCTGGTCGGTCAGTATTTTACTGTTTTGTTTTAACTTGTTGCAGTTTTTATATTCTGCCTTTTAACAAGTATTGAATTTCCCGCTCGTCGGCCAATATTTCACTGTATTCATTTTAACTTGCTGTAGTTTTATCCCTCTTTTCAGGTCGTTTGTAATTCCTACAGTTAACTGCGCATGGGATATGGGAGTAAAGTTAGGAGAGAGAATGAATAGAGTGTGTCACCAAAACATAAAGCAGTTTCTTTTTGATAAATTATACTAGGGAATATTATTTGAAAAAATTGTAATAATAAAGGAAGGTAGGTTATTAAAAGAGGAGCCAGTGGCTTTCCAGTCCCGTGAATGAAGAGCATTTGTGACTTTTATGACACGCTCTACACAAATAAGATAATTTTTCATTAGGGCAAACAACTAGCGGAGAAGAATTATCTCGAAAAACATGTTTGGCTTTAACCTTCCCTCTATGCACTAAAACCGGACCTGTTTACACATTAGTTCATTCCATTAGCAGTCTGCGCTCAAGGTTGGCAGTTCGTATTGTTTGTTTGTGGCCCGCCATTCATATTTCCGAATCCTCGTTTTTTTCAATCACAATTCACTAAACCGACTTTTTCTGTAATTGATCCACGAAATAAAATATCTGGAAACAAGTTTTCATTTCAGTTTGCCTAAGCGATTATCTATATTGAAGGGTTGTCCTTTTGTAATACTTTACATATTAACTTAACCTGTTGTGACTTTCTCAAAAAGAAATTGTTGTGTTTTTTTTTTCTTCTTTTTCCCCGGACATACAGTTTCACATGTAATATAATATATATATATATATATATATATATATATATATATATATATATAATATATATATATATATATATATATATATATATATATATATATATATATATATATATATATATATATATATATATATATTTATCACATGAACTGGCCCGTATCTCCACCTGTGTGACGTACACCATTACAGATAAGAAATCCATATTACCCCTGTTGTACGTCATCATATTACCCCTGTTGTACGTCATCAACCGGAACTTTTTTCCTGCATGGTACCTTTCTACCTGCACGTCGAGACGCGACGAACACAGACCGATTTGTCTTGATCGATGCCGTGCTCTCATGACATTTTACAAAAAAGGTGACCCGACAAATCCGCACATGGAAACATAGACGGCATGTCCAACGAACTTTCGAGCCGCAAAAACTATAGCTATTACTGAAAATCGAATGGGGATACCGTTGATCGTTTTTAATGGCTCAGTAACGACGCGTCGTGGCTAGGCTCCAGTCGAGTCGTAAAGGCTCAATGTGGAAGTCGTACCTGTATAGTACCTGGCGATCCCGGTTGGCGATAAACCTGAAATCTACACTCAACGTAGGTATAACTGAATAAATGAGTACAGTATAATCTTCGGGAAAGCGACATAGGCGGCAAAGCATAAAGTCATTCGACTAACAACGATAAATGTCCTTCATCACACAAAAAATTCCGTAATGTAGCTCGGAATCAAACCCTCAGTGTAAGGCTGTAGCGATCGAAGACATAAGCTGTCTAGCTGTATTATAACTCTTCAGTGCAGCGCCGTGGAATCCGATGTATTTCGAGAGTTGACTCAGACAACACACACATCAGAACGGAGTTTCCGTCCAGTAATACAATTAGGATGTATCAACGGGCGAGATATGTGTCACTGCAAACATCAAAGTCCGTCAGACGAAAACATTGACGACCGAGATCGGGATCCGATTTGACACCGGCGGAGACCGGTGACGGCAGCATTGTGGCCACACACAAACAAACATGCGATGTGGCCTACTATTTGTGTCATCGAATTGAATCTCGCCAAAGTCGAAAACTTGTGTGATTTTTTCAAAAGCCACAGCATCTCTAAGAAATACTGTTTCGATCGTGTCGTTGCATTTTACTTCATAAATCTATTCGTAAATATTGTAAATACTATGGCTATCCGTCGCTAGCGCGGTGAAAGCCATGTCCGCCGATAGACGACTTGCCTGGCATCGACAGCGCGAGACAATGATTGACACGTTCACGTGACCGAATCCGTGTGTCTGATCGGTAGAATATCGTTCCATGTATCAAAATTTGAACTTAATGGGATTTATGAATGAAAGTATCTGCTTGGTGACGGACCGCTTTACCCCTTAAATGAAAGTGATCCGCGTAAATAAAAGACAAATCGCGACGAAATTCATGCAATTTGTTACAATAATTTTGATTCCTCTGCGTCAAAAGAAAAATAAGAAGACTGTTCATGTGATAAATATATAATCCCATGGTATTTTTCTCTGTTTGACGTCATCGTACACTCGTGTTTTTCGCGGAGCCGCACAACTTCTCGCCTTCGGCTCGAAGTTGTACGGCTCCGCGAAAAACACTCGTATACGATGACGTCAAACAGAGAAAAATACCATGGGATTATATATATATATATATATATATATATATATATATATATATATATATATATATATATATATATATATATATATAATATTTCTTTTTTAACTTTCTTCGGAGGGCGCTGTACTTTCGCAAACTAGGGATTGTGTTTTTCTTCGCTCCATATTGTTTGCAAATTTTTCGAGACTTTCAAGTAAGTTTACAATTTTTTTAACTCTGTTATTTTGACCGGTATCCTATGCTGTACACAGTAAACGAACATAGGCAACAATTTTCAGAAAGGGAAGAAGAGTAGAATTCCGAGACATTTCACTTGTCAGCAGAGCCGCTAACGCAGGAACATGGCCGCTATCGGAGTGGATGATGTCAAGCAAATCTCCATGGTCTTTAATGACATCTATAGTAAGGGCAAAGATAATTACTTGACCGAGGAAGAAGTGTATATAGCAGCGTAGTCAGTCATATAAGCAAACAACCTGAGATGCATTCAGTTTCCAAGGGGAGTTTGTCGAATGTATCTAAATGGACAACAGGATAGAGCCAAACTTTTGTGTACCAGCATCACGATGAGACACCTCATAAAATTTTCCCTTTGTGAAATGTCATGAAGGAATTCGGCTAACGGTAAAGGGTTTGCCATATTCAGCTAACAACTCGCTGATTGTCACCAAAATGAATAAATGCAACTGCGAAGTGACTGAAATTGAGGAAAAACGCTTGCGAGTAAATGGCAAACTCACTGATTGCAGAACGGGCAACAGATGTGTGTGCTTGAAATAGATCGCAATACCAATCCCAACTTACGGTGTCAGAGTGGGGAAATTTGTCACCAGTGTCTACTGCAGACGACACGTGATCGGTTGGCTCATAATGCTGCTGAGCTTGACCAAAAAGATGCAATATACTCAGACATCAGCGATAATGTCTGCTTGAGTAGTAACACGAATGTGATGCAAACTAATGATCAGATAAGTGAAGAAGCTTCGCCCGAAATATCTATGCGGAAGGATGAAATAAACGGCTTAGAAACTTTTATAGACAAAAAATTTGCAGAAACGGTAAACCCGACACACGAAAGCAGTCATGAAACCTCACAAGGAACTGAAGATACAGCCAATACTACCAACAGTAAATCAACACAGTGAAGCAAATAAGGTAAACGCTGGAAAACTGAATAGAAAAGATAAAAAACCAGGCGGAAAAAAAGGAATATCAACTGCGATGGTCGACGATAACAAACAAGATGCCATACAACTCCGTCGTTTGCGATCGCTAGATTCTATCCCACAACGTACCATCTTGTCCCTACTGCAAGCAAGCCGTCAACAAACGCTGGTGTCAAGAGTCGAAGAAGAGAACAACAACTCCTCCAGAACACCCAGGCAGTAAACTCCACAAAACACGTATGGGAACATTAAAGATCTGAGACGTTTTAATATTTGATTAGCTTATTATGTCTAATGACTCTTTGAGAATATTATTAGTTAATGTAAAAGGTTTGAGAGAAAAAGGATGAAACGTGCTTCAATTTTAGATTGCTTTAAACACTAAAGGCTAAAATTATAATGCTGCAAGAAACGCATGTTATACACAATATCGAGCATGAGTTTAATATGCAGTGGGGTAGGGATGTGTTCCATTCTTTTGGCGGTTCACAAAGTTGTAGTGTTGCAATTCCTTGTTCGCCATCAGTCAATTGCAGTCTTATATGTTGAAAATGCGATGGTGATGGCGGGAAACTGCTTGTTAATTGTGAAATAGATGATACAATTTAAGTGTATGCGCCAAATTACTATTAACGGCGCAATTCTTTTATTCTTGATCTCATGTCATGGGTAAATGAGGGGCATATTTTTGAGCTGTATATTGGCGGTGTTTTTAAGTGTATTATTGATATTTATAAAGACAAAAAAATGGGCCACACCACCGGTGTTTTGAATTCAAAAACTGCCATCGAGAAACGTGTCGCGTTCTTAAAGTTGTTGAATCTGGAGGGAAAAGAATCCAAAGGCTAAATCCTCACATTTTGACGAGTTTGGATCACTTTTTCTCTTCAAAGGTGCAGTTATATTTGTTATTGAGAATCATGATAAACGTGGAGCATGTATATGGCGGTTTATTGAAAGATTAACACCAGCCTATCGAATAACAATTTATAAAAAGAGAGGATTCGGTGTGTAATTGTATTTTTCAGCCCAACTCTAATGTTTGCTTGTTTGTTGTTGTTTTTTTCTCTGAGAATTTGGTGATTATGGCTTTGCTATAATCATTGTTAACGTCTGGAGGGACACGGAGAGAAGGGTTTAGACCTTGACATGTATGGGTCACCATGCATCACCTACACCAACCACTTGCTGGATGCACTTTAGACGTAACCTAATCTACCAACTGCCCTCATTTACCGTTATCTAAACAACTTGTGTCACCCTTTCCGCGTCATTATCCATGCATATATCAGTGTGATCAAAGCTATATATCTTCAATTTCAACTTCTGCCACGCTCAAGTTCACACCATAAAATTCCCACCCACCCTCCGCAAAAAACAGGAAAAAAAGGAAAAAAGTGCTTGCTGCAGGGTAGCAGCTCACAATAAAGGACACTGTATGTCTCTATATTGACAGCTTTACACAATAAAGTTCCAGGGGGTACTCTCATTGGCCTGCAGCGGGCGACCGATAGCACGTTGCCTGATGCACAGTACCCGGAGTCCGGTACTGCCTGCAGGCCGCCATGACGATTGACCCGGATGCTGTCACCACCGCCATAACAAAAGAACTCCACCTCGGCCACACAATTGGCCTGTTCGCCGTGCCACCTCTGCCAAACTTCGTTGCAACTCGCTTGGACTTCGGACTAAAAAATTAGGCAGCCACCGCATAATCATGGACTTATCCCAACCAAGGAATGATAGTGTCTACCAGTACATCAACAAGGAAGACTACACCCTCGCTGCTCCAGCGTGGATGATGCCATCGCGATATCACAGAGACTTGGCCAAGGTGCACTCATCACAAAAGTGGACATTAAACACATGTTCCGACTGTGTCCGGTACGGAAGGCGGACTGGCACCTCCTCGGCTTTAAATGCCAAGGACTGTTCTTCTTCGATCGTGTGCTTCCCTGTGGTCTTCGCTCCGCACCATTCCTATTCAACCTCCTGGCCGAAGCACTCCTCTGGATTGTCAAACGCAGAGCAAAGTCTCAGGACTTACTGCATTACCTGGACGACTACTTTGGTGCTGCCCCAACACTCCCCTCGATGCCAGAACCTCCTCGACACCATGCTCAAAACATGCCACGACCTCGCAATACATATAGCCCCTGAAAAAGTCGAAGGCCCATCACCCACCATCACATTCCTGTCCCACCATCACTTACCATGACACTACGCTTGCCAGACGATAAGCTACAGGACCTGATTCAAATACTTCCCACTTGGCTCCACCGACACTCATGCACCTAACGGGAGTTGCTATCCCTCATCGGCACCCTCATTTTTGCGTGCAAGTGCATTCCCGCAGGCCGCATCTTCCTCTGCCGCATGATCGACTTAAGCACAACTGTGCACAAGCTGCGCGACAAGATCAATCAATCTGATGCCTTCCACCTAGACGCAAAATGGTGGTGCGACTTCATACCAACATGGCACGGCAGGGCCTCATTTCTCGAAACTGAGTGGACCCTCTCTCGCGACCTTGACATCTACACCAACGCCTCAGGCACTATAGGCTCTGGTGGCTACCACACAGGTCACTGGTTCACCATTGCATGGCCTTGCTCTCTCCAATCCTCAATTGGATGGAAAGAGATGTACCCAATACTAGTCACCTGTTCAATTTGGGAGCATCGCAGGCATGGCCGCCGAGTGCTGTTTCATTGTGACAATCAAACTATTGTGCACATCTCGAAAAAGGCACAACGAGATGCCCGCACATCATGAAATGAGTAAGGATCATCTTTTATGAGGCAGCCAAAGGAAATTTCCATGTCATGATTGCCCATGTCAGTGGAATTGATAGCTCAATTGCTGATGCACTTTCTCGTTTACAGACGGAGAGATTCAGAGCACTGGTGCCCGAAGCAGATACCGGCTCCACACCTGTACCAACGCGACTATGTCCACGCCGCTTGCTACACAACAACTGACGGAACTAGCAACTGCCTATATCAATAACAGTGTGGCAGGGAACACGCGGCGCACATACCAGGTAGGACAAAATTGCTACATGGATTTCTGCTTATCACATGGACTGGGGCCTTATCTATCACAGCCAGGACAGCCATACTCTTCATTATAAACCTGGCAAACCGAGGGCTAGCATACTGAACCATAAAGGTGTACCTAGCTGGGGCGATGCGTCGCTGCGTTGAATGCGGGTATGCTGACGTCGTAACAACGCATGGTCTTCTGCAACAGACACTGCAAGGGATCAGGAGAAGCATTGGAGAAGTACGCTGGCCACGACAAACAATCACAATTGACCTGCTCCGTCGCCTCTGTGTCAGCGTAACGACATGTGCAGCAACAACAAGCTCATGGTATTGGCAAGCTTAACACTGGCATTCTGAGGGTAATTGAGTTCACCGTGCGAACACCTATGAAATTTGATGTAAACGCCACATTGCTAGCCCGGGACATAGTGCTAACGGACTTGATTGAAATCAGGATAAAGTCATCAAAGACTGACCCATACGCTCATGGGCACACCCTCCGTATCGCTCCAACCGGGACCTCTGTGTGTGCGGTCCGCGCCTATGGCAAGTATGCCAGGAACCATGGCTACATGTGCACTGAGGAACAGGCGTTCCAATTCGTGGATGGCACATGGCTCACGTGACATAGAGTGAACCAATGCCTATGGGAACTGTTTACCCAGGCAGGAACTACCGATGCTAAACTGTATGCGACGCATAGTTTCTGCAGTGGCGCAGCCACAACCGCTGCTGAAGCCGGCTTATCTGACTGGCTCATAAAGACACTGGGCAGATGGAGGAGTGACGTGTACCAGATATACATCAAGACACTGCGGGAGACCCTTGACGTACTACTGAAGGTACTCGCGACTTGCCAACAATTCGACATTGCACTCGTTTCTCGGTGGACAATGCCAATGTTGTAATGGCGCTACATGAACTGTAGAGACATGAAACGTTAGGAACAATGAACATATACTATGAGACATTTTCCAGTGGCGCATGGTCACCATGGGGGCCTGTATTGCTGCTGCACTGTAGCCATGCATGCCCACGGTTTGGCCATAATTTGGGGTGTACTGTCATGGGCCTGCAGCAGGCGACCAGTAACACGTTGCCTGATGCACGATACCCGGAGTCCGGTACTGCTGCCCAGGCCGTCATGACTCCTCGTCGTCCCCGCCGTCGCAGTACATGCATAACCCCTCATTTCGGCCAAACACTTGTCTCTGTGTCGTTCCTTTGCGTTAATGGGTGATTATGGCATTGCTGTAATTATTGTTAACGTCTGGAGGGACACTGGGAGAAGGGTTTAGACCTTGACATGTATGGGTCACCATGCGTCACCTACACCTACCACTTGCTGGATGCACTTGAGACGTAACCTAATCTACCAACTGCCCTCATTTACCGTTATCTAAACAACTTGCGTCACCCTTTCCACGTCATTATCCATGCGCATATCCGTGTGATCAAACCTATATATCGTCCATTTCAACTTCCGCCACGCTTAAGTTCACACCAAAAAAATCCCACACACCCTCTGCAAAAAAGGGAAAAAAGTGCCTCGCTGCAGGGTAGCAGCTCACAATAAAAGATACTGTATGTCTCTATATTGATAGCTTTACACAATAAAGTTCCAGGGGAGGGTACTGTCATGGGCCTGCAACGGGGGACTGGTAGCACGTTGCCGGATGCACGGTACCCGGAGTCCGGTACCGCCGTCAAGGCCGTCATGACACCTTGTCGCCCCTGCCGTGGCAGTACATGCATAACCCCGGATTTCGGCCAAATCGGATTTCGGATTGTCTCCGTGTCATTCCTTTGTGTTAAACATGACTTTAAAATATACTATTCGAAAGAAAAGGCTGCAAAAGAAACTGCTAAATCGAGGTATTTAGAACAGGAATTTGAGATTGTAGATAAAAGAATAGACCAGTAACTTTACCCCATCGTTCTGACTTGTTACGAGTGAGTGAAGAATAAATTGAAGAATATACAGTAGTTTCTGTACTTTCTATTATTATAGAGTTTTACCGGGAAAAAAATCAACATGTGGCAGAATACGTTCCCATGCAAATCGGTATGTTAAAGGGGGAGATCAACAAAAATTGCTTTGAATCTCGAAACGCGTAATGTCACCAAACGCACAAACACTAAGCCAAAGTCTGGTGACAATGTAGTTTCATGTCATAATGAAATTTTGAAAATGTGTGCACAATTTTTACTCTCATTTGTATTCTTCCGAAAATGTTTCAGGTGATGAGACTGAGTCTTACTTAAATAAGATGTGTGTAGATAGAGAACAAAAATATAATTTGGATATGGCAATAACAAATGAAGAGTGTAAAAGAGCGATTTTGAAAAAAGGGAAAACCCCAGGGTATCATGGTGTACCATCTGAATTTTTAATGGGACTCTCTGGTATGTACTGCTGAAACTCTTAATGGTTCAATCCAAGAACGACTGACAAGGAATTCTATCTTAAGGGTCCAAGACAAGTAATTGACCTTTTTAAGCTAACGATTCTCTAATCGTTAATGTGCTCAGAACGCCTATATATAGGGAAATATTTGGTTACCATATTGTCACCGTTGTTTAAACAACAATGAGGTGACGGGTAATTTGCATAACCTTTCAAAAATCGGTTTTCCCTTTCTTTTGATTCAATGCTTAGAGATATGTGGCTGAAATTTGTGCGAGTGCAGGCTGTCCTAAGGATCTTCCAATGTTTGTCTCAGAATTTTTATGACTTTTTAAAACACTTCGTATGCCAGAAACACTTACAGACTGGTGAATTTAACACTATTTGATTTAATGTGATCAAAAAAGCAAGATATAAGAAATCTGAGACACATTTTGGGTAAGCGGCGTGACAGCTTGCATTCCAGAAAGTTTGAGTCCGATATTTTGAATTATTGAAAACCAATTTTTGAAAGGCTATGCAAATTATCTGTTATGAAAATAATACTGACATTATGGTTACCAAAATGTTCCTCTTTATATAGACTTTACGGGTTTCTGAGCTTATTAACCACTAAATAATTGTTAGATTAAAAAGGTCAGTTTCTTGTCTTGGAACCTTCATCACAATCCTTTGCTGTTTTTGAATTTCTGTACAAGAAAGGAGAGCATAGGGACTTGAGTAATTAGAGACCGATTAGTTTACTGAACACTGGTATTACGTTGCGTGCATTCTTACGAAACGTCTTCAACCAATTCTGAAAGACATAATTAACAGGAATCAAACTGCTCATATAGAGAATAGAGTTATTTGAGAAAATGTAAGGTTGATTTTTGATGTCTTCTCATTTTCTTAAGCAGAGGATTTGCCCTGAGCTATTCTATTTCTAGACTTCACAAAAGCTTTTGATAGTGTCCAAAGGACTTCTTATTTAAGGTTCTAGAAAAAAAAATTAACGTTGGTCACTACGTTCGGTCTCAGATAAAAACTATTTACTCCAACTGTACAGCATCTGTGATCAATAATGGATGGGTGTCTGAGAAATGTCAACTCAAGCAGGGCATCAGACAAGGATGTCCATTCTCAGCTCTGTTAGTTTTATTAGCTATAGAAATCCTTGTTATTCAAATAAGAACAGATAAAGAAATGCAATATGTCAACGAAAATGTTGGAAATATTCTCGAAAGGGAAATAAGACTTTGTCAAGTGGCAGATGACAATACTATAATTTTTATTTCAAATGAAGAGTCCATCTTAGAACCAATGTATATTGTAAATGGATTCAGTAGAGTCGCAGGTCCAGTTTTAAATAATAGGAAAACCGGAGGTCTTTATGTAGGAAAGTGGAAAAGAGGAAAAAGAAAATTGGCGATATCAGTTGGCCTGTTAAGCCATTGGAGTCTTTTGGTGTACATAATCATAACGACATTGACTTTGCTCGAGAACTTAATCTGCTGCAAGACTTGCCTCAATTGAAACTTTTTTGAACAACTGGTCTGCACGAAACCTAACACTCTATGGAAAAGTCATCTTGCTGAAAGTTTTAGCCTCTTCAAAACTTACCTATATTCCCAATCTTTGTATTGATTCCCACTATGTACTTATCAAACTTCAAAGATTGTTTGCATTCTTTATTTGGGGATCTAAAAGTGATATAGAGTCAAGCGATGCACTATTTTGGCGATTATTCCAAAGCTGGCATTAATGCACCTGATGTGTTCTGCCAGGATAAAGCGTTAAAAGCATCCTGGGATAATCGTTTAGTTTCAGAAACTGTATATTTTCAATTACCTTCATGAAAAATAACACCTTTTCACTACTGTTATAAAGGTGGTGTAGGTGATGTAATATTTTGCATGAATTTTACCGAGATAAGGCATTGTTAGTGTTTTCTTTCTTTGCCAAAGTTTTACAGACATGTTATACTTGCCTGGAAAAAGTATGGTCGTAAAAAAATCCAGTTAACGACACAAAGTCTATTCTGAATTACATTTTGTGTTGTAATAAACATATAACATTTATGGCTAAAACGTCATTCTCTCGACATTGAACTGATTCAGGAATTGTACAGAGAGGCACTTTATGAGAAACATGTCATACATGTTATCTTGATCAAAGAGTTGTTTCAATTGATTCGATTTATTGGAAAGCATATTTCTGCAATTATGCTAAAATTGAACATAGACAAAATTTGAACGAGTTTGAACTAACAGTTTTAGTTAGACTGTCAGACGATAGTGAACAGCTTAGTCTAGTTGAATAAAATAAGGTTGAACATAATGTTTAATTCACTAAAATTTGTTTAGCCTTAGGTTTATAAAAATGTAGATTAGAAGGTTCAGTTTGAATGTCACTGTAAGAAAAAAATTGAATTTCGAGAACTGTCAGTTTAGCAAGAGAACAACGCCATTCTGTCTTCATGTATAAATGTGTAAATACAATGCTGCCCAATCATGAACAATTGTATAAATAGAACAAAAGTCAGATAATTATCTGTGTAGACTTTGCGGCATTGCGGAAAACACAGAAAAAATGTCTTTTGGGATTGCCTTAGACTTGCACGCCTCTGCCAGGGAGTTAGCAATTTAATTGATACTTATAAATTTGTTTTATGTTATCGTTTAGAACGTCGTACATGTGTATATTTCTAATCCATTGAAGGACTATGACAATATCCTCTTAGGCTCTCATTAATTGTTGCATTTGTGTTTATCTCTTTGTGAACTTTTTATGTCAGATGCAGGTTCAAAGACAATTGCTATATGTGAGTTTGCTTTGCAATATGAATGCTGTCGGTGATTTTTCCCTAAAACATGAATTGTTCTTCTCGTCACTGAAAATCTTCACATTGTGAAAATAAATCGTATCAACTCGTATGCTGTCATTGATAAAACATCTCACAGCTAGACAAATGAAGCGCCGTATGGATTTGTGGATTCTTCTTTTGATACCTGTGCCTGAAACCAATATATCTGCATATTTGAGGCCCACGTCAAACAGTACTAAGATATGGTAATGAGTTGATTTACAATGAACGAAAATGACGCGAATAAAAATAATTATTAAACTTTCAGATCTATGAGACGTTAACAAGAATCAAAAATGGGACCCACGATATGTTTGGAAATTCATAAAACAATGTTTTCCGTTCGTTCAGTAAAACGATCATTTTTATCTAAGAATGGCTTTACGTATTTTCATACGAAATCATACGGTCACAGATCATCAGACATGATAGTATATAAATGCTTCCTAAAACTAGAAAGTGTTCATTAAAGCTCGTAAAACAATGATTTGTTTTAAGAAACATCTTCGGCCAATTGCTATTATTATTGATAATGTCGGTATTGTAATGTTTTTATATGGTATTCATAGAACAAAATATAGTAAGCAAAATTTTTATAAGACAGCATGAGAAATATACCAATAACACGAAATCAGCCACTAACTATTTAAATCTCTTTAAAAGGCCCAAGGTTTTTAAAAAATAGCGGTAGTACGAATTTTGTGAATGACAAGACGTTATTTAATTTGCCTTCTGATTTGGTAGATTATCTAATTGTATTGCGAACCGGTTCCGAATGTCAAGTAAAATGCACATGAGCAGCGAAGGTGCGTACTTAGATCAACTTCAACCCAGCCGTAACCGGTGCATAACCCTTGCATGCCAACTCGCCGTTAGTGTTGTGCAATCACTAAAACAGCATACAAAGTAATAAAATTAACGTGTATTTAAAGTGGCAGTAATAAATTTGCTCTGTTACAAAAACGTTTGATGTCTTACCTGGGTAAACATTACATCGAGTCTTAAAATAAGTTTTAAAAAAGCAAACACACAAATACCCCTGTCCACCAAACAGAACTGAAAAGATTTATTATTAGCAAAAATTAATATTCAATAACAGGTCTGTAGTTGGTCTGTTCTCACCTCTTTCTTTTGTTTCTCGGGTTCATCGGTGATCCTAAAGACAATAGTGAAGATGGAATTTTCCGCTGAGAGGAACATGTTGTGAGTGACATAATATTCTGTTTGTCCTGCAAAGTCCCAGACGCCGAATTTTCCAGCCTTTGAGATGTTAACCGTGGCCATGTCTATGCCAGGGGTTGGTTCATACTCTTCCTTCTCTGAAGCTGGTGCTTTCTCTTGTGACCGTTTAAAGAGTTTCGCATCGATGAAGCTCTATCAACAAAAATTCGACATCCATGACAAAATATGTTATGTAATTTACTTTTGCCTTAAAATGTCAAATTTATGAGCCAGCTTGTTGATATTGCTGCATGCGTTTGCCAATAGTTTGTGAGAGTATATGTTTTGATTGCTCGATTATGTATATCTCTACTATATATTAAGGTCGGAAAACATTGTTCTTCAAACGAGCTCGCATTGTTAGGTGTGAATATTTAGACGGAAATGTGAGATTTCATTTCAATTGCCCCTTACGGATCCGTATTTTCGAAGTAACATGCGCCTCGACTCATGTGATAAGACTTTCACAGTTGAAGAATTGTGTTTCAACGGCTACTTTTGACGCCCATAGAGTAAATAATACATTCACCCTTAATTTTGTCAAAATCAATAATTTAAAGGGATGATGGTCATTTTGATTTTCAAGTGTTTTTAAATGTTGTGTATGTTGTGTCTCTAGTACAAAGTTCTGCACCTTTACGCCAAGGTTTTAATTATGATTTGAAAAGGAATGGTTTAAAGTCCCCCTACAGAAAGTTTAAGCAAATGTTTAAGTCTTTCAATATCAAGAAGCAAACTACCTCAATGCTTGAAAACAAGGTCATGATGTAAAACTTTCTTTAAGAAATCTAGTTTTTAATCAAAGATCACTGTACCTTTTGAAAGGAACAAAATTATTTACCATAAATATAATGGAGATTGTTAAAGGATAAGAAAGACAATCATGTTTGCCGGAGTGTCAAGTAGAGTGATATGATATGAATATGAAGGGAACTATGTATTATCTGCGTGTGAATAATAAATCTTCATTTAGAGTCACTAGGCTTAGCATCCACGAATATGCCAAGCTTTAAACTGGGCCCTTTAAGAATAACTATAATTAAATAGCGTTATAATTAACCATTCGGCTGACTCAACTTGATGTTCTGTATTCAAATACAGTGTTTCACTTACACGCTGTAATGCATGTTTGAGAGTCGTCTTTCCATTACCACCGTATCCACACAAACAAATTTTCATGATATTGCGTTTTTCACTTGGTTGGTTCATGAGAGCCTTAAAGTCTTGTTGTCGGCGATACATCTAAGACACGAGAGTAAATATATGGTGAACATAAGCTTATATATCCAACATATGCAAACAAAACACTAAACATCTTTAACATGTTAATATTTAGATAAACAATGCTATTGAATGTCTTCGAAATCTTAGTATGATTATCCATCGTCAACTAACGTCCTGCTTCTAAGGCCATGAAACGAGCTATTGTCAATAGACGCATACGAAACAAGATATTTATGAAAAAAGTGAAACCAAATAAGTTGGTTATTTGTGGCTATTACTCTGTTATACATGTCAGTATGTAAGATATTACCTTAATAAAATTCATACAAAAGTTTGACAGTTTTAAAACGACATAATAAACTTATAGTTGATGGTATTTGAAGACTTGGTTTTTGACATCTCAAAGTGGTTACCTTAAGATGATTGGACAACTCAACCTTGATTTCTCTGTCATAGATAGTATTCAGGACAGCCTGAAATGAAGTAGTAAAAAAGGCGACATAAAAATATCATAAATTATTCATACATAAAATGATTGAAGTCTTTAGTGACCATGCAATGTTTACGATCAATCCAGCCTGGATTTCCTTATCCATTGACGAAAGGCTTCTGCGCAGAACCATTGAAGTTTTAGACTTCAACTAAAATATAGATCACTCAAACTTTTTTTTTCATTCAAGACTTCTTTCAGGTTAGATAAAAGTTTATTCTATTGTCACCAAGTAATATATTTATGTTTATTAACATAGCAGTAATGTAAGATTGTGTCATTTCTTTATGTTTATATTTCTTCTAGTCCTAGAGCTTATTTCTAGCAAAGTAATTGACTTGCCTTGTAATGGTGTTGCTGTCATAGTGATACTCCAGGAATATTCTTGCTACATTTTTATATTCTTCATTGACAGAAGCGTTCCTTCCGGCAATAGAAACTGCTGTTTCACCATCCTGTAAGAATAAAAGATTCAAAGATTTACATTTTTGCAGAACGAATGATGTACTTATGATGTACTATTTCCTCCGGCATTGTACTAGACTAGTTCAGATCAGAGATATTTTCGTGACCTCATCAGATTGTCGACTTTTTTACTATGACTTCTTTTATTGTTTTTTTGGTCATCTGATGAAATGAATATACGATACGATACGATACGACTTGTAAGTCCATAACAGTTTTTAGATCACTGTCCTTCATGACCTTGAATTAAATTTGTGATGTTTGGAACTTTTTGGGAACTCAATCAGTCGTGTTCATTAAACGTGTAGATATTTTAGAACAATACCTATAATATCAGTAGTTCTAAATTGTTTATATTCTGTTATACAACATTTAAGTATAAATACTGGGGCGCACATATTTTCATCAAGACATTTGAGATTTTGTCTCTGACTTGTACTTCAAGACTTTGGAATCTCTAGCAGTGTTAATTCCAATACCTTTCAAGACCTTCACAACAACGCTAGCTTTATTCTGTGGACTTTGTGCAATATCAAGCCTGCGAGCAAACCAAATAACTGCTCACTCTGTCTCAGCGTCTTCCACAACTGTGGAGCTTTTTTAGCGTCCCAGCTAAAAAGTAGCGTTTAAACGTTTACAGCTCGTACTTTATCCCTAGACTTAGTGACTAGTTTTATTCACTTTACTTTATTTTATAGAAATTTGCTAACTTCACCGTTGTTTTCCTACGTAACAAAATCATGTCGGATTTTGACTTTATGTTACCAAATGTGTATCAACCAAATTAACTGTGCTGGCTGCAATTCCATTAGAAGTAGAGATAAATTACTTTGCAATGGGATTATAGTTTTCCGAGGGATAAAGACTATACTGAAAAAGTTTGGTCAACTCAAAACCCATATTCTAAAAGCCTCGCTTTATACCGTTTCGGTTGAATAATTATATGAAGTTTAGGGACAGGTATCGTATCGTAGTAGAATGTTGATGTGGCACAAACATAAATACTAGTAGTGCAAACGACCATTATATATACAGTAAATGACTTACAGCGTCGCCCGACAGTCTCAGCTATGAACAATGTTACGAAAAAGGCAGCTTATCTCACACAAAATGTCAATGTGCTCAGGGGCCATAGACATAAGTAAACGAGCAATTCAAACAACATGATCGTAATGAGTCAGTTTCCATACAGAGAGATATACGTCACGTTGGCGGCAAATGCACAAAGATGAAAATTACGATAACCAAGAATGATTCTGAAGTATGAACGAATACATATATGCATGAATGGACTTAGGAAAGGAGAACTTTATGTAGTCACAGTGAGTAAGAAATAAGGAGAAACAGCCAGCGAAAACATTGTCTTTTTGGGGTCAGTCGAGTTCAAAGGTGGACAAAATGACAAAGCCAGACGCTTGTTGTAGCGCTACACAAACGTTGTGGGATTTCAACACTGGTCAGATGAAAAGTAAGAGAATGTGACAGCTGAAAAGTAAACGGAGGAAGGCGAAGAACTAGTAATAAACAAGAATGCCGACAAGGAGAACTGAATTTGACAAAATAATACACGGAATTCGAAGGTGTGTGGAATACCCTAATACAAATATTTCGATATATATCTTAGAAAAGAAATAACGGTTTAAACATCAATTTAAGACGTGCTAGAGTATCATCACCAGAATGGAACAATATAGAAGATTCAGAATGCAGCCTAAGAAATGCAAATAACGTATATTTGCAGCATATACCTAACCACTCAGAACAATGTCTATTCACGAAGACCAGCAGTGATAGGTGTGACTGAAACCTGGCTTACTGGGGATATTTTGGACAGTGAAATCCTACCCAGTGGTTATTTAATTTATAGAAGAGACAGGCCTAATAGGAGAGGTGGTGGAGTATTGCTCGCCGTTCGTGATGACATCTTATCTCTCAGTCGCCAAGAACTGACACCTGGGAGTGAAATTGTTGTGTGTGAATTACGTCCATCAAGGTCATCAAAGATAGCACTTGTACTGTGTTATAGACCTCCTAGGGGTGACACTGATTTTATGAATAATTTAAGACTTACACTCGATTCTATCCTATCAAATGGCTTCGAAAAGGTCTGTATTATAGGTGATTTTAATGTACCCAAGTTAGACTGGTCGTCAGTCACTTCGACTGTCGGCTCAGGCATTGAAAATGATTTCTGTGATTTTGTTATCGATTTCTCTTTGGAGCAGTTAAACCACAATCCTACTTTTTCAAGTGGTAATATACTTGATCTTGTTTTAACTAATTTTCCAGAAGCTTTTAGTGATGTTATTACATATAATGATATTTTTGACTCTGATCACTGTATTGTTGAGTTCCATATTAACTGTAAACCTGACAGAAAACACAAAGTACCTAGAGATGTTTATAATTATAAGAAAGCTGACTTTGAGGGCCTCAGGCAGCACTTGTCTTATGTGCCCCTGAAGTCAGCACTTTTAGAGAACGACATTGATTCCTCGTGGCAACGGTGGCTGGATTTGGTTTATTTTTATAACTGTCGATGAGTACATACCTAAAGTGAAAATCCGTAAAAATGCCACTCCACCCTGGATTGATGGAGAAGTAATACACTTATCCAAATCTAAAGAGCGTGCCCGGAGAAAAGCAATCCTGTCTAACAAAGGTGTTCATTGGGCGAAATACCGCAAGCTAAGAAACAAGTTAAAAAATCTTATCTCACTGAAGTATGATAGTTTTCTTGACAACTTAGCAAGTGATATGCATAAAAATCCTAAGCGATTTTGGGGCTTTTATAGTGCTACGACTAAATCACATAGTTTGCCTAGTATTTTAAAAGGTAGCGGCAAAGATGTGTCAACGGCTTTTGACAAAGCTCAACTTTTAATGATTTTTTTATTCAACTTTTAACCATCGATAGTACTTGTACTGATAGTGAATTTAATTTCAATAGCGATGCCCATTCAAATCCTGCCTTGGGTGATATTTTTTTTACAGTTGATGAAGTTTACAATGTTCTTAAAAATTTAGATCCCAATAAGGCTGTGGGCAATGACAAGTTATCTCCCGTCTTCTTCGGGAATGTGCCAGGGAGTTACCCCCTTCTCTGTGTGACCTTTTTAACATGTCATTGAATGCGGGAAAGCTACCATCACAGTGGAAACATGCTAATGTTATTCCTGTGTATAAGAAAGGTCTGAGGGAAGACGTTTGTAATTATAGACCTGTTTCTTGTTGAGCTCAGCCAGCAAAGTGATGGAAAGTGTTTATTCAATAGAGTTTATCCAATCTTATCTGAAAAAATATATAGTTTACAACATGGTTTCTGCAAGGGGAAGTCATGTAGTACCCAACTTGTACAAATTGTTCATGACATCGGAGAAGTCTTAGATAAAGGAGGACAGGTGGATATGCTTTATCTGGACTTCTCAAAGGCATTTGACAAAGTACCTCATGACAAATTATTAAATAAGTTGCATTCTTTTGGTTTTAATGGTATGCTGCACAGTTGGTTTTCTAATTACTTGTCACATCGAAGACAGAGAGCGGTAGTTGAAGGTGAATGCTCAGATTGGTTGCCTGTTCCTTCAGCAGTTCCCCAGGGATCCATTTTGGGTCCTTTTTTATTTCTAAAGTGCAATGTCCTCCACTTTACACGATGTAAAAATTTTCTGAATTTTGATTATATCATGAATGGTAATGACTTAGCATCAGTTAAAAAATACTGTGATTTAGGTGTTGATCTCACTTTCGACTTGAATTGGAATACTCACATTGATCGTATTTGCATGAAATCTCATAGATTGCTTGGCATGATCAAGCGCACTTGTGGCTACAAATGTGACTCTAAAACAAGCTCTTTACTGTTCACTAATGCGTAGTCATCTGGAGTACGGAAGTGTCGTTTGGGCAGCCCAGTCTAAGCGCAACTTAGTAAAAATTGAAAAAATCCAAAGAGCAGCAACAAGGTATATTCTTAATTATCCCACTGACATTGATTATAAACAAAGATTAGTTGCTGTAAACCTTTTACCGTTGTCATTTCGCAGGGAGATTCTTGATCTGATTTTCTTTTATAAATGCACTACTGGGAAATACTCTTTAAATGTTCATAAGTATGTCAAAACTCACTCATCTAAAATTAATACACGTTCTAGTGCTGATACAAATGCACTGGATAGAAACCATTGTAAAACTGTCACTTTCCAACACCTTCTCTTTAATAGAATTGTCAATCTCTGAACAATTTACCGGCGACAATTAGAACCACTGCTTCACTCTGTACATTTAGAGTAACATTGACGAAATGGTATTGGGATAAATTTTATAACTGTTTTGATCCAGACAACACTTGTACGTGGATTTCTCGTTGTCTGTGTAGCAGGTGTAGACCTATGTAGATTTTATTTGATTTGTTTTAGACTTTCTTCATTTGTTATCTCCTGTATGTTATTGTTGTTTGCTTTTTCATTAGTACATATTTCATTTCATTAGGGTGACTGGCTTTGTATAGGTGGTTCGCACCTGTTTCAGTCATCCTATCCTATGTCGGTACACGTATCGTGTCCGCTGTGGATGAATATTATAATAAATAAATAAATAAATAAATAAAAAATAAATAAATAAATAAATAAATAAATGCAGCAGGGTGCTTATGTTATCGATCGCTTTAGTAAAACAGCCTGTAAGTGTCTTAAGGGAACTTGAAGTATCAGTGACCCCGTGAACTCTACTAACAAATGAACACTCGATGAACTCAAAATAGCATCTGGGGATGAATATTTTAAATAGACATCGATCTCTTTACTGGGTGAAAATGTGTACGGAAATTTATTATGTTAAGATAAGGATTGTCATTTCAGGCGTTTAATTTATTTTATTGTATAGTTGGAATTCCATGGAGAATTTACTTTTACATTGGTTAAATTTAACATAATCTTATATTCAACCAGTGGAATGTTTGTTTGCCTGTCCATACAAGACCTCTTTCGATAATACAGAGAGCGTACAAGAATTGAAACTAACATTAGAATTAATAAGAAAAAAACCCTCTGTTAAATACAAAACGATTAGGTAATCATGATTCTGGCAGAATGACTCTGTCATTTATGTAACTGTTGAGCTGTTATTATTAGGTTGGTCAAACATCTACCATTATTTTGAAACTACTTAAGTAACATCATGGGTGTTTTCTTTAAATTGGTAATTGTAAAGAAGTGGATCCAGTCGATATAGTATTTATTAATGTCCGCTGACTACGCAATTCAGGCATATGCATCAATCTTCACAAACGAAAGGGTCAAAGAATGACACGGCTTTAGGAACAAAGATATGCAATATTGTGTTGGTGAATGGAATGAAAGAGGAATGGAAGGAATTTATATCAATGAATGAACCATGAACGAACGAATGAATGAATGAATGAATGAATGAATGAATGAATTTCAACTTGAACGGACACATATTATTGTTTATGATTGAAATATAATTTCATTATTAATACATTTTGGAGAAAATTCAAATAAATCGCACTATTAATATAAAACTCTCTCTCAGCTATCTAGGTGGTAAGCATTTTCAATAATCTGTTGCGGATGACACTTGTATTGGATTGTTATATAACAATCTTTTATTATATAACTACTTTTTATATAACTACTTTTATTTTTGTACTCAGTATCTCAAACATCCGTGTATTGATTCATTGCACCCGGGCGTACTTGTAAAGTAAAATGTGACCCTCCTCCTTGTCCGACTTTGTAAAACTTGACCCTTCCCTAATCAATTCAGTACTCTAACCAGGAATAACTGAACCAGTGTCAGCTAATTTATATAACAATTGGTTAAATTGTTATGTAAGTTAGGAACATAAATTATAGGGGAGGGGCGTCGCAACTTATCATGCAAGAGATTTTGAAGTGTCGTACAATTGTGGGATGTTCGCCATTTAAAGAAAGCAAGACTTGGTTGATATAGTGCTTCACCGAATAAATACATGAGAGTCTACCTTGCATACTATCTTCTTAAACTACATCAGAGTCAGACCTATCACTGTCACTGCCGGCACGCAGTGACAGTGGCACTGCCTCTGGCAGTATCAGGGCAGTAGCTGTATTAACTATGTATTTTGACAATTATTTTTTCAGTTCTTCTTTTTATTAGTTCTTGTTCTACTCCCTACAGTATGTTGAGCTGTCCAGTATTCAGCTTTTCAACACAGCCTACGTGTACTGTGCATTTGTATCGTTGACAAATAACTTTCAGTCTGAACTCTAATTTAATTATCATCAATATTTAGACAATGAGCTTTGTTGACAAACTGAATATTGTGTTTTGTCAGCATGATGTAGAGAGACACCAAGAACTGTATTTGATACTTTGCATAGATATATTGAAAAATTATCAACAGTTGCAGCTCCTGCCCCATATCAAGTCGAACATGATGTTAAAAAATAATGGCATTCATACATTTTTTTTGAGAGAGAGATTAGAGAGAGATTTAATTCAGAAAATGAGAAAACAGTTATAGATTTCATCTAATTATTACTAACATTCGAACCATTTGATGACTTCAAAACGTTGGCAACCTAAATATTTTCAGCCCCCCCCCCCAAGGCAGAGCAAAACTTTCAAGTCCCCTCGACTACCCCGTGAATTTTCAAATCCCCTCCCAGAATTCCCCCTCCCCCCCCTGTCACCATTTTTAATGCGGGCTAAGTCATGTAGGGTGTACATGAGCAGCGGGGCCAAGATTAGCGAGGGGCCTGCAGCAAGGTAAAGTTGCAAGCGTCCATCGCAGAATGCCCGCGTGTTCACCTTTCACGTTTGGGAGGAAATTTGCCAGTATGACTATATACCGGTATGAGAGCTCAAAAATTGGTGCATCAAAGGCCCTGAGTCTGTTAATTTTTTAGCAGTAGCTAAGTTATACCTTGCTCATGCATTCGTTGTTGACTTTGTCAAAGTTAATGAGGTGACAATCTGGTGACAGCGCCCGCAAATTAGTAATTTACCCATGCTTTCTTTGGCGCAATAGGCAATTAAAAGCATCAGTAACGACGTAGATTTTCACTTTTGCACAAAATTAAGAAAAGAGAAAGTCACACTGCTTCAAAGCCCTAAAAGCTGCGAATCTTTAATAAACCGATCTCAAAATATCCTGTTTTCCAAAAGATATCAATATGAAACAGAAATAAAGCACCATTGCTTAATGCTAGCATTGTGATGAATTGTCCGCTAATATATATATATATATATATATAATATATATATATATATATATATATATATATATATATATATATATATATATATATATATATATATCATGTACTTAAACACGTTTAAGTAGTATGTTATGTAACGAAAGAGAACAAATTGTGTAATTAATTTTAACTAACTAATGCTGACAAAGCAGGGAAGCTATTTTACCGCAATCAGCACTGCTTATGAAGCACGGCAACAAAATCGTACGAGAAAGCCGGGGCGTAAATATGAAATCGAAAAGATACGTTTTTAGTTACGATGGACATCTGAGTAACTTTCTCTTTTCTACATTTTGGGTGAAAATGAAAAAAAAAATGAAACGGCGAGGTTCAGGTTTAGCGAGTTAGGCGGATGATACGAAAAAATACCCGTATTAGGCCTAAACGATATTTTGCGTGGATTGCCATTACCTTTTGGATCGCTAGCTTCATTTTTTGTTTCATTCATAATATGACAGAACCCCATGGCCTGTGAGTGCAAGCGCGCCGTACTAGCGGTATTTGCACGAGTGCTGTGGTTTATTCGGCGGCAGTCCTTTCACGAGCGAAGCGAGTGAAAGGACAGCCGAATACACCGCAGCACGAGTGCAAATACCGCTAGTACGGCGCGCTTGCACTCACAGGCCATGGGGTTCTGTTATTATTACATATGTTCTATCTTTTATTTGCATCATTTATCGAGAGAATCGACGATTAGTCATGCGTACTACTTGTCTGTCAAAGCTTCAGGGCGACCCTGCGGAGTTATATAACATTAACATCACTGTAATGAGGCATCAAATCAGCTCTCACTTTTCATTGGTCAACGCCGCCACACCCTCTGTTTTGATTGGCTAAAGTATTGTTTACTTGTTTATCAAGGATGACGTAAGAGGAACGTCTAAGGGCTCGAACTTCGAAGTCTGCTTGCGATCGCTCACACGTACACATACGTAGCAACATGCCATAGATAAACGAAGAGAACTTTGAACATGGAAGTGAACGCTTTTGATGTTTTAACATGTTGAGCTCGAAATTCTTCTAAATGATCGATACAAATAACAGTTTGAAGATTTTTACGGGAAATTTAAGAGAAAAATACGGCAAATGTAACTTGTCGAACGATCATATTTCAGTGTTTACCGTGGCACACAAGCGCTCACTGTTATCAGTAGCATGTAGCAGGCCACACAAGCACAGAATGAACTGCATGCAAAAGTGACATTCTATTGTAAACAGGGAATATCCGCGCCGGTGAGAAAAACTACAGGCAAAAACGACTCTGAAAATGTTAACTATTTAATTGGCTCCGCTGCGCCCGCATAATGCTCTCCAATTGTAAGGCTCGAGATACTTGAACCTTTCTTCATTGTTACAGACACAAATACCCCGATAGATAACAACGGCTAGATTTGACTGCCCCATACACATAGCTGGCCTTATAAGGTTTTTTCCTGCCCAATCATCGCTCTCTCTCTCTCTCTCTCTCTCTCTCTCTCTCTCTCTCTCTCTCTCTCTCTCTCTCTCTCTCTCTCTCTCTCTCTCTCTCTCTCTCTCTCTCTCTCTCCACACACACACACACACACACACACACACACACACACACACACACAATATATATATATATATATATATATAATATACATATATATATGTGTGTGTATGTGTGTTGTATATATATATATATATATATATATATATATATATATATATATATATATATATATATAATTCCTAGGTATTTTCTCTCTTTGACGTCATCGTATACGAGCCGAAGGCGAGAAGTTGTGCGTCTCCGCGAAAAACAAGAGTATACGACGACGTCAAACAGACAAAAATACCATGGGATTATATATTTATCACATGAAGAGATTTCTAATTTTTGTTTTTGCATATATGAATCAAAACTATTGTAACAAAGTGCACGAATTTTTTCGCGATTTGTGTTTTATTTTACGCGGATTACTTTCATTTAAAGAGTAAGGGGGTTCGTCGCCAAGGATATACTTCATTCATAAATCCATCAAGCTGAGACTTTGATACCTCGAATGGTATCTCCACCAACCAGACGTACGGATTCGGGCATGAAACGTGTTAATCATTGTGTCGCGTTGTACCGATGCCAAGGCAAGTCGGAGGACATAGCTTTCACGTAGCCCTGCGTAAAGGTCTGTGTGTTCCCGCGTGATACGGCATCCACCGTATAGGTCACACAGACCTGTAGGCAGGGCCCAGTTTTACCGTGCTAGCGACGGATAGCCATAGTATTCAGAGTTAATTAGATATTTACCAATAGATTTATGAAGTAAATGCAACGATAAGATCAAAACAGAAATTCTCATTCTCAGAGATGTAGTGGCTTTTCAAAAAAAAAACAATTTTACGACCTTGGCGAGCGCGAAAGATTCTGTTCGATAAAACACGGGGTGTGTACCTCATTTATGCCCACAACGCTGCCGTCACCGGTCTTTATGCCGGTGTCAACTCGTCAATCCCGATCTCAATGTTTTTCGTTTTAAGGACCATACGGACCTGCAGTGACACATATCTCGCCCGTGGATACATCCTAATTTTGTTACTTGACTACAACTCTGTTTTGAGTGTTGTCTGAGTCAACTTTCAAAGTACATCGGATTCCACATTGCTGCACACAGCTCGACAGCTTAATAGAATTGGGATAATGGGATTAGCATACTTTCTCAAGACAATTAGCAATTTGTTTGATTTTACACCATATTTGCTTACGTATTACAAAATTTATCCAATATTTACGGTGCTGTTAAAATGTTATGAGTAAGAATCAATGCATTACAGTATCTTATGCAAAATTGTTCAAAACATTTGAAAAATATTATTTTTGTGTGAAAATGTGTGAACTTGTCCGTAGTTTCTTTGTTACTGATGTACTGGTACTAATCTTTTTTTTTAGTTTACCTCGACCAAAATGATTTTTTTCGATCGATTTACAGTTAGGTCAGTCAGGGTCATTTCAAATGTGTCCTGACTACATTTAGTGTTTATTGAGCCCCAAATTCACGAAAAAGTAGGGGACATTTCAAAAGTGCCCTGACTCAAAAGTCATCAAGTAGTGACCTTTCATACATTTTGTCTCGTTTCTTTATGAAATTTATACAAAATAAGACTTCTTTCATGAAAATGAACCCGATTAAAACGGTATGCAATAATCTTTGTGTTTTTGTTGTTTTGTTCAATAAAAACAATATTTCAAATTTTACACTAGTTTCTCATTTTGTAAAATTTCCACTGTAAAATATTTGATTGCGTCACAATTTCCCTATAATTACTGCCATCCAATTTTCCAATTTTGTTCCAATCGTGTTATATATGTCTTCGCTACAGCCTTATCCCGCGCTGCAAGTTTGATTCTGAGCGAGAATATTTAAGGAATTTTTTTGTGCAATGAAGGAAATTTATGTTGTAGTCGAATGACTTTATTCTTGTGCCTCCTATGTCGCTTTCCCGAAGATTCTACTGTACTCATTTATTCATTTGAACATACGTTGAGGGAAAGCCACAGAAGTCCCTATTATTGTTCATCAGACTATACACTCTTCTTATACTCTGTATGATTTTCAGAGCTTTTTGCTTTTATTCGGTCTTTCTAAGAAGACTAACCACACAATGATTTATCAAAGCAAAATGACTCTATGTCTCCTCCTTCTATATTTATGAACATGAGCTTGTTAAGTATATCTACTGCAGGTATATTTGAACAAAATATCGCCAACAAATTATTTGAATTAGGCTAGTCTGCAGTAGTACAATAGTATGTGGAGTAAAGCTTTCAGTTTGAATGCTAGAGTAGATTTTGATTAAAAACTGAATATGCCAATATGCTAAAAAATAAATACTAAGCCAATCACGTTTTTGATGGTAACATGTCAATCAGCGTAAACAGAGAAAAACGGCGACACTTGGGAGTCACAAAGGGGAATTACAGTCTCGACGTTCATTAAACGATGTACATCAACCCGATAATCATTTCAGTGCGCGTACCGTCAGTAAACTTTATTTTTGATATCACATTGTTTACATTGTGACTTCCCTTGCATTTGCATGCGAGATCATGTCGTCACAATTTTATACTTTCACGTTTTTAAGAGGGTCAATCAGTCGCAACATACTTTTATTTTTTTTAGAATTTTGTTTTGCAAACCCCAGAGACAATGCTCTTAAATGACGCCAAGCCGCGTTATAGATCCGACACTGTACATATTACACATACTGTATAGATAAATTATGCTTCATTGGTGTGGTCTAGAATTCGGCGACATCAACATACCGTACGCATTATTGTGAACATTGGCCAAAATAACCCTCCACCTTTATTTCAATAATCAGATATATCTCTTGAAGCATATCTAGCAAAAACAAACACAAGAGTATTAATCTGCATTTTGCCTCCTATGTCCACTGTTTTTGATATCAAAACTTCTCTCTCTGGGCACCGCCATCTTGCAATATATGTTGCTATTGACAATCTCAGAGATTATAACTACGGCGGCGCTGTACTGAACAATCGGATGGTCATGTTACCGTAGTATTGATGTGGTAAAGCTCTCTGTTTACTATACGATATAACACAATGACTGCGTCGATGTGCAAGTTTTGGGAGGATCTAAATTCGGCAGCACTGCCGACTGTATTTTGTTGAAAAAAAACCATGAGTTTTTGAGCATGTACGATGCTCATTCGAATCTCACAGTTTCTGAAAGACAGTATATATTCATATCATTGGGATTTCAAATTTAATGAAATATCTAAGTCCATTAAACGTTTGTGTTGTTTAATTCCACGTGTACCGCTACGGTCACGCGCGTTGGTTCACTGAAAGTAACTATCCCTTAGTATATACCAGGTATGATATATGTTTTCAAGCTCGGCTCGAAATGGACCTGGATCAGGCTTTACGCTGTACTTGAGTGGTTGGTTATTTGGCATGGTTGTGATAATTAGTCTTTACGTACTGGTTTTGAGCGTTGGTGATGTAATCTGCTTGCTCCCGTGATCACGGCCATGACCGACAACGATACGATCAATAAGTTAATTAGCTGCAGAAAAGAAGACCGATCTACTGTACTGCAGATAGCTATAGGTTCGCTTACTATGAAGTTGACTGTTGGTGGGACACAGACGGTGTGTTACTTTCTTAACCCTAGTTGCTGTAATGTCCCAAAAATTGCAATGTTTGCTGAATGTGAATTTGCATGGTGCAGCATGGCGGCTGACTGAAATTATATATTTATAGAAAGGGTATGCATGGCAACATTAACATATATCGAAGGAGAGTCGACCAGTAAAGTAACGCAAGAATACCGTTTGCCGGCACTTTGACGGTTTATGTTCAATCTAATCCCACTTCATATAGTCGTGAACTCCGAGTTCCAGCATACAAGGCGAGGCCCGATATTGACTGACTACATAAACAATGCGTGTAATTCACTTCCCCTGACAGTACAATAGATGAGCTGCGTTATCAAAAATTGACATGCAAAAATATCCGAAATATGTCCGAAATATGTCCGAAAAGTTTTTCTATTCAACCGATTCATCGCCTTTGTTATCACCAAGGCATTCTCGTTTTTGTTGGAAATACTATGATATCAATATTTCTCTTAACTTGAAGAGTATGGCCGTGCTTCCAATATTTTTTAATATCTCATCAACTATATATGCACATTGACCCACAGACCAAGTCTTTGTATGTTAGTGAGGTCAACCATAGACAGTTTAGATTAGAATATTAAATCGGTCAAATTAGGGCCAAATATTGAATACGAAAATACTTTCATTGATCAACAAAAAAGAGAAAGACTAAGTCAGTAATGTCAATTCACAGACGGACGAATCGAGATTGTCCATGCTTTTATAAATGTTCAACACAAATAAATTCGATTGATTGACTAGCACAACCAGACAGAGCATTTTATATTGGAAAATACGTCACCGCCTTTCCTGATATCCCCGCTTTCGTTCTCTGTCCCAAGTCTGTGTGAACGTCGGTTTTCCATCGGCCGTACTGACTAACACATAGTTTTTTGTTTGCACCTTTTTTAGCGTTTTGCAAAATATATCTACAACTATTCCCTTTAGCGCACCGGACATATCTGTCTACCATTGCAATGAACAAGTAGCATGTGGTTTAGAACATGATATCGGTCAAATAAGGAAGGAATATTAACGATGAAAATAATGTTGCTCGATTCACACAGAAAAGAGTCATTTATTCAAATTGACAGGGGATGGAAATAAATCTGTTGATTTACACGATGAGAAAGGAAGGACGCGGGTAATATACTTATTTCCTTCGATATCTAGGTGAAAATACTAATTTCAATAATAAGACACTGAAAGGTTAGATGTCAGTCAGATCATTATCTGCAGCAGAATTCATCAAATTAGGTGCAGTCATATCGGAGTTATATGACTTATTATAAAACATGATAAAATATGCAAATGAGCTATTTATTAAATTTAAACTGCCAAATGCTTCTAAGTATAATTAGATATACAGTATATCAGATCAATATTTGTTGCACGAATCATCAAGTTTGGTGCAAGAATTTCGGAGTTATGTCACTAAAAAACGTTCATTAAAAATGCAAATGAGCAGATAATTGACATGACACTCAAAGTATCATCGTAATGTTCTGAGATTGTCATCTGTGAAAAGTTTCATGAAAGTTGGTGCAGTATTTCTTGATATATGTCGACACTGTCATTACTGTCTCACTGGTTAAAATGCTTGATATGCCCTTCGCATATTTACGTCTATGGAACACAATATTAATTGCATTTGCAGCGCATATCTTTGTATATGGAACATTTCAATACTTTGATATGCAAAGCGTATTTCTATGCAGAGTATGAGTATACATAATGCAGATCTTTGCACACTAAATGTACACTGTAGTTTTGCATTTTATTGGTATACGTACGTGTATACCTAACGTATTTGACGCATGTCAAAATCAGTACATGTGTATATATTGTCGTATATCAAGCATTTTGTCCAGTGTCTCCATAGGGAAACCATTGAAAGGAAAAAATGATATTGCATAACTTCATTAATATGCAAGTCACACTAACCGACATCTTATCAGTTCTTGCAAGTAGCATATGGTACCTTTGTACCGAATCTGACTTAAATTTGTTCAGGCGTTTTTGAGTTATCGTGTAAAAACAAACAAACAAAAAAAACAGAAAGACAGAAAGACACACACACATACACACACTAACACAAACACACACGGACAGACAGACAGACGTCGCTATGAAATTAGCGCATGTGTGAACACCTGAGCTAAAATGGTTGAACGGCGAATCTGTGCTACCTCCGTGAACGATGTAAGCACGGTGACCCCACAATAACGAGTGGAATGACCGTGGCGTACAGACTTCCCTCGACATCTATAGCTCGTAGTATTGGCTGCTACTACAATTCATATTTTACAAGTATAACTCCTACTTTCTTTCGGCCCGTACTTATGACATAGCGGCAGCTGTATACTATGCCTCACCCCACCTCACAAGAAAAACAGAGGCATTGTCTATGTATTCGACTCGAGTGCATTGCACCCTGAGGTAGCCTCGCCAGTCACAATCGCATTATCAAACGTCTTGAATCAGACAAGGACCTCAGTCAGAAGAAAATCGTAATGAAAATTTGTACCATTCTTGAGGTTGCTAATTCAGCAAACAACACAGGCGATAATTGTGATTGTCTCACAGTCTTCAAACACTCACAACAGAACATTTACATCGAGCAGTGGAGAACGAATTCAATTTTTAAATACCTCAAGTGTAGGTAAAGCTACATCCGAATCAAAAAATATTAAAAAAATACAAAATGAAAATCCCTTGATGACGCCGATTTTTTTATGCCGGTGATAATGAGGGGGCCGCGGGCCTCGAACGGAATGATGTTAAGTTTCAGTCGTAGATAAAGGTTTTTGATTCGGACTTTGATTTACTTGAATTTGTGGTGATTCGGACTCAGTATTTGCTGCACCAAAGGGTGTAAAGTGTAAGACGAACGCTCATGACTGCGGTATTTACTAACTGGTCATTAAACCACGGTGACTTCACCATAATTTTGAATCCTATCTGCGGACGGCAGTGGATCATGTGGTCCATGCTGCTTATCTCTCGCCAAATGCCATTGACGAAAGATTAGATCATGTTTTGTCTAAATTATGCGATCAAAACATTGCAAAATTTGTTGAAACAACATTTGATGGACATTCATGATGGATTCATGGAGCATGAAAATGTGTCGAAATTATTCCTCCAGTAGTGATTCACATGCTTTGGACAAAACTCTCTTTCACGTTGTTAGCCTTTTTATTCAAATTAGATAGACATGTTTATGTCAGCATAAGCCGCATAAACGCTAGAAGCGAGGACTGCGTTCCATTCTTGAACATGGCTTACAAACTGCAATTAACCAGTGGTACAAAAGTCCCCTAATCTAAAAATACAGTGAGAGTGACAGTCACTAAAGACAATTTTCACGAAAACAGGGATATCTCTCACTGCGAGTTGTCGTTGAAAGGCAACCAACGCCAAAATCGTACTCCCCATCCTATGTTACAGCAGACATGCCTTAAAAAGGGTCAGCTGAAACAGTTTTGTGATCATCGCTGATTTTTTTTCAAGGGATATATGTCACTTCAGATTATATCATTTCATGGCCAAGACAGTGACCATTAAGTTTGAATGTCCATTTCCACGTTAATGATGGTATTTTAGTCCTGTTGGTCACAGTCTGTAGCCTCTGTCGATTTTAAATTTCACCGAATAAACGCGGCGAACAAAGAGTGCTTCCTTTCTCCATGTTTCTCTTCGTCTCTCTGTCCCTCTACATGTATCTTCTCTGTATGTAACTTCTTACACAGTCGCTGCCACGATACGTCTATGCTGTCACACTGATAATCTATCTATCCACCAACATGATCTATCTATCTATTTATCTATTTGTCGGTCTGTTTTTTTTATTTATGTAAATGGAAAACACTGGTCAAGAGGTTTTATAGCTTCATCCTTTGTCAAAAAAACCGTTCGGAATAACAATCAATGGAAGAAACTGGAATGCTATATGAATTGCCCGGTCAACTTCCGGTTCGTCTAGTCTCGAGACAAAGACGATATCGCTTGTGTGAAACACAGACGTTCTGAGGATACACAACTTTTCATTCGGATCGGAAGGCACTAATGACCCACTTGGTTTAATCTCCGCTCCTGCTAAACAACAGTATCTCGTTGGCGTGTACACATAGTAAAAATAATCGATCTTTATTTCTATGTTTCTCGAAAGAAGTTCAGCATTGTAATAGAATGAAACTTTGATCATGACACAATACAATAATATCAATAGGTCTTTCGGAATAAGGGTAATGATTGGATTAGGTAATCATAGCCTGGTAGTTCCAGAAAAATATCTGATAACATCAACTTACTCGTAATCCTATGGAAATTTGAAAAAATTGAAATAATCTGCCTAGTAGTTTTCGGGGCAAGGATATGGTGAACAGTAGGATGTTCGTTCGCTTCATTGCTTGTCAACACTCAACGTGTGTTGCAAATATTCTGCCATGGCGAAACTGACACTGAAGTCAAACGTTGAAAAAACAGTGCCAATTGACCATTGATACATGACAGATGTTTAAGTTTTTAAAAGCAAAGAGTATGCATACGAGGCGCAAAATGTAAAAAATAATAATTTACATACATACATACATACATACATACATAGATACAAACATATATAGACACACACACACACACACATACACACACACATACATACATACACACACACACACATATATATATATATATATATATATATATATATATATATATATATATATATATATATATATATATATATATATATATATATATATATATATATATAATTTTGGGGGTATATTTTCAACAATCAGTCATCTACGTTTTAATGAAATAGGTGTAATGTCAGTTGTAAGATAGGAACACAAAAATTGTCAATTCTGAAGTTTGAGTACAGTATTTTGAATGAGCTGAATGTATTCCAACACTCTCTATGCATAAGCGGATGTCCAGAACTTTTTAAGGGAAATGTGATTGAAATATTAGTACATGTTGCATTCTTATACTAAATTCTCATACAGAAAACAGAAAAGTATCAGGAACTTCCATTTTTTTCATATGAAGGGCATGCTGAAAAATATGTTTGATATTATAAAGAAATGCGCCCAAGGACGCGCCGAAAAATTGTAAACATAAAGATAATTAAAAAAAAAAAAAAAATATATATATATATATATATATATATATATATATATATATATATATATATATATATATATATTTCAAAATTGTTTATCTCTTCAAAAAGCTTGATTGTGAAAATATTTTTTTTTACATTTGGCGCCTCTTATATGTGATATCAAAATGTCAGAAAATAAAATCTTCTTGGGATGTTACTTTACTACTTTGCAAGTATTTTCGGACATAAACCCTCGAGGGTGTATTATGGTGTTCAATCCATGCCAAAATTACTATTTTTATTTTACAACTTGACATGCAACTCCGTTTTCTATTTCACTACTCAACATGCTATTCCACTACTCCGTATCCTATTCCACAACTGTGTATGCTATTCCATTTTCTATTTCACAATTCAACATGCTCTTTCGAATTTCATTTCACAACACAACATGCCATTGCAAATCCTATTTCACTACTCAACATGCTATTCCACTACTCCGTATCCTATTCCACAACTGTGTATGCTATTCCATTTTCTATTTCACAATTCAACATGCTCTTTCGAATTTCATTTCACAACACAACATGCCATTGCAAATCCTATTTCACAACTCAACATGCTCTTTCGAATTTCATTTCACAACACAACATGCCATTGCAAATCCTATTTCACAACTCAACATGCTCTTTCGAATTTCATTTGACAACACATCATGGCATTCCAAATCCTATTTCACAACTCAACATGCTCTTTCGAATTTCATTTGACAACACATCATGCCATTCCAAATCCTATTTCACAATCCCATTCTAAACCTAGCTCTGCGGAGCAGGGCATTGTTACTGGCTATCGAACAAGATTCAAAATGGCGGACGCGAAATGGTCCCCTCGCACAGAGAGAGAAATGCGAACTTTGCGCAAGTCTAAAAACGCAGCTTAACAAATAGTGTATCTAAACAAGATGAGCGTGCTCGAAAACAAGGATCGATCACGATCTTAAATTAAAAATTGGCTGTTTTCGGAAAAGAAACTGCGCGCTGCAATCAGCAGTTTTGTCTATGGTGCACGTGCGTGGGAGGCTTATTGTGAAAGACCGAGATTTACTATATGGCGTCTGATACGGATATGGTCCCATCGCAGAGATGAAAGTGGGCTTTGTGTAAGTTCAAAAGCACAGCTTAGCTCATCGTGCATCTGTGCGTGCTCAAAATAGGAGATCGATCACGATTTTGGGTGAAAAAACAGATTGTTTTCGGTGGAGAAACTGCGCGTTGAAATCAGTGGTTGGTTTTGCCTATGGTGGTCAGCAGGGCTGTGGAGGGAGGCCTTTAGTGGGCAAGGGGTGGACCATTGGGGAGTGGAAAATTTTCTTTAAAAAAAATTCCCCGCAAATTTCAATAAAAAATCAGCCAAAGAAACTTGAGAAAAACAGATGACGCACTTAGGTAAAAGAAAAAAAAATCCGTCAAAAGTTACTTTCTGAAACACATTTTTATTTTAGTCTGCATCAGATATACTATGATTCTTTGGCCAAGAAGGGGGGGGGAGGGGAGATCTGAAGGGTATAATCGTGGCCAGTAAATGAAGTAACTTTTTTATTTTTATAACTTTTTGTTCTGTTTATCATATTTTTTCTTTCACTGAAGTTGTGGGTGATTAGGTTCGTGAGATGGATAGAGAGGGAAGACATAAACCTGGTTGAACTTGAACGTGAGCTTTATTGACTGGTTTCAGTGCAAGTACAACGAGGCGCTGCGAGACAACGCACGTCTGCACGCCATGAACACTAGAAAGTTCTAAAGCCTAATAACTCTTAGTCACGTGACCGGAGGTGAATACTAACGTAATGATTGACAGATAGTTTGATACTTTTACTGTGCTCAGAGTTCGTTCCCGACATTTACTCCGGCCCGCGAAATATCAGTTTACTTAACTCAACAAATATGAAATTCAATAAACTATTGAAACATGAAAAGTTGCAAGCATAAACTATTATCTTGCATGAGAACCGTCCATTATGTGTCCATCAAAGTTCTAATAAAGTTAACACATGAAACTCAATACGACGTTAATTGTCAGTGTTCCGTGGCAATTACTCTATTCCACTCCTTGATTCGTCTCATGGCTTCCTTTGTTGCTAGTCTCGATGAGCGTCGGATGTGATTAGTTGTAGCGCAATCATCTGTTGATGGGCTGGTGCCGTTGACATCGCCAGTGTTTATTTCAAGGGGATGTAATTTGGTGACAGGTCGGTTGCTAGGTCCATTTGCTGTTTTAATTTCAGCTGAGCGAACTAACCCGTCGTTGCCAGCGTTTAGTTTCTGTACAATGGCTAATTTCCATTGCGCACGTTTCTTCTGACTGTCATGTATGAGTACGACGTCTCCGACTTTAATTTCATTCGTAGTGGAGCCCCTCACGTAATTTAAGTCTCGTTCCTTCAGTGCGGTCAAGTATTCGTTACTCCAACGAGCGTGAAATTGCTCTAAAAGTCTTGAAAGACGATGAGATCTCTTTTCCAAGACGGTTTGCGACATGTAGTTTGGATCGCGTAGTTCGTCGACGTTGATATCGTCGTTCGGTAAAGTGGTAATTGTTCGGCCGACGATGAGTTGCGACGGATTTAGAGGTAGGGGTTCGTTGCAGTCGCCGTACACTTAAGTCAGTGGCCGATCGTTAATTACTGCTTCGATCTCTGTGAGTAGTGTTCTCAGCTCATCTTCGTATATAAAAGCTCGTCGCAGTACTTTCTTCAGGCATAATTTGTAATGCCAATCAATCGTTCCCAGAAACCCCCCCCCCAAACCAGGGGACTCGCTTCGGTATAAAGTCCAATTGGACGAGGTGGTTCGCGAGAAATCCCCTTACAGATGGAGAGTTCATGATTTCGTGAATTTCCTTCGCTGCTGCATGATATGTTGATGCGTTGTCACTCAAATGAAATTCGAAAGAGCATGTTGAGTTGTGAAATAGGATTTGGAATGACATGTTGTGTTGTGAAATGAAATTCGGAAGAGCATGTTGAGTTGTGAAATAGGATTTGGCATGGCATGTTTGTGTTGTCAAATGAAATTCGGAAGAGCATGTTGAGTTGTGAAATAGGATTTGGAATGACATGTTGTGTTGTGAAATGAAATTCGGAAGAGCATGTTGAGTAGTGAAATAGGATTTGCAATGGCATGTTGTGTTGTGAAATGAAATTCGAAAGAGCATGTTGAATTGTGAAATAGAAAATGGAATAGCATACACAGTTGTGGAATAGGATACGGAGTAGTGGAATAGCATGTTGAGTAGTGAAATAGAAAACGGAGTTGCATGTTGTGTTGTAAAATCAAAGTAGTAATTTTGGCATGGATTGAACACCAAGGTGTATGCTCGAAGAAGTGTTTTCATTCACATCAAAAGGTCATTTGACATAGTTTAGCAACAGCAAAATTGCGCACATGCACACGTCACTGATATGAAAACCTAGCTTTAACTTATGTTTTACCGCTGCGAAGTGTGCCTTCACGATAAGTGTACGTATAATTTGATTTCAAAAAAAATGGAAATAAGTCCATGGAAATTTGCCGTGTAAATTTTCTCCTGTAGTTCTGTTTGATGCGGACCATCGCTGGTGTAGTCAGTCAAAAATAAAGTCTTAGTCTTACACCATGGAGCTAGAAACGGACCTGGCTCAATGCTTACACCTATACATTGTACCGCTGTATAAGCCGCTGATGATCTATACACGTCTAGGTGTGCATGGTCAAGTTCCAATGTACTCTTCCATCTAGCTCCATTGGTCAACCCATGGAGGTAAGGGTCAGCCACAGTCCGTATCGTGTTGAAGGATTAAGGGTGGGCATATCATGGTCAGCATTACCATAATGCTGACCAGAAAATTCACCATCAATAATCCCTCATTACCTAATTCTGTGAGCAAACTACTTCATTTACACTTCGCCACGAAATGCATACAGGTGACGCTTTTCACATCTAATTAACAGGCGTTCATAGTGCACATGTTAGCATCGGCGAATTTGTAATATTTATTACCGCCGCCGGCGGCGCCCTACACATCGTCAGGTTTTCAATTCCGTGGGCATGTGGAATTCTGAATGAGACTTCCGACGTCACGGTGTCAGCACTGAGCTCTGTCAACACGTTGTTGCGACGTCTGGATTTTGCAAATTACGACAAAATATGGGTAAATTTTTGGTTGAATTTTTTTCGTTTTGTTAAGGTTAGTACTCCATGACTATTAATTTCATCGCCAACATTCGAAGTGATGGCCAACAGTTAGTTCCAAAGACGTTGTTAAGTGTTTGTCCTGATAAGATTCTCTTTTTTTTTCAAGGTTAGTACTCCATGACTATTAATTTCATCGCCAACATTCGAAGTGATGGCCAACAGTTAGTTGCAAAGACGTTGTTCAGTGTTTGTCCTGATAAAACGTTTGGCGGTCTGTTTACCAAGATCGTGACAATAGACAATGGGCGGTGCATCTGATTGAGCGAAAATTACATCAAAAATATAAAAAATTATGACAATGAAAAAACAAATCAGTTACACATTAATTAGAACTGTAATTCCCTTTGTTATTGTTGAGAAATATAGTGTTGAATTCAATAACCATATCAGTGTATCTTGTCTGAGATATTTCTGGGTAGCCTAAAGGGGGAAAAGATCATTTTGCCTTGTCTGCAACCCGGCAAAAACGACGGAGGGACCGCGGGTATTTTGGGGGCTAGAAAAAACTAAAACTATTCGCTTGCGGCCGCTCCTGAATCCTGGTCCAAAATCCGATGAACAAGATTTTTTTAAGTATGATGTATATTTGTACATGCTGCTATTGATATTTTTATTTTGTATTGCTTTGCCATGTCCGCTGCGATGACATTGGTTGAGCTGAACCACGTGCAGGACCACAGAGGACCACATTAATGGCTTGTTTACATGCCCGTGAATATGAACAATAATATTACAAACTCACAGTGTCATTAACATCTAAACATTACGGCTAAAATGTTAGTCGTGGTTCGTAAACTCATCATAACTAATCATCATAAAATAAAACGACCCTTTTGTCGGCCAGGGTTTGACCTTTCAGGTTTGTTTTCCGCACTTTAACGGGCGATATTTGGCTTTCCTCTTGCGCTTGCCCCTGTCATCTTTGATGAGAAATATTGCTTTGAAAAAAGTGTGTTGGCAACATGTTGCTCCACCTTAAGCAACTATACATGCGTTAACGTTCTTTTTCATGCCGTCATTAATATTTTACAATCAATTGGCTCCTTTGTGATGTTGTAGGAAACAAGTTTGGAATATCGCATTACGATTGAATTATTAGAAATCGTGACTTTCTCGAGAAGTGTACGAGTTATGTATATAATTATCGACATGGTCAAGTGAATTTCAGACTTACTTTATCTTGTACGTCAATGGATGCTTTAGATTCCAACAGCAATCTCGTAGTGGCATCACGATCGTTTGCCGCTGCCAAGTGAAGAGGAGTTTTCCCATTCTGTGGTAAAAAATAGATATATCCTTAATGATAGAATGACAAAATGATATTGCATGACAACCACTGTCTGACAATTATCCTATCTCTCTTATTCGATTTTAAGTGGAATAGCTCGCATGGCCTTGAAGAGTGCATCAATTGAGATGCAAATAAATTCTTCGTACTAATTTGTTCACGCTGGCTAGTTATTCCATATCGTCCTTCGAAAGCATATCTTGTTCGGGCGTTCATCCAACCATGATTTTTTACTTAAAGTGTTTACGTTTTATTAGTAATCTCTGAGAAATTAGGATTTAAGTGTTTAATTGTGACAGAGCTTTAATGCATCACGTGGACTGTCTCACGTTCCTGTGAAAATGAGCATGGCCTTGATTAGCGTTTCAACTGAAACGCAAGACAAACATAACAGTGCATGTTAGGCTTTAACGAGGCTTATTTCCTTTTTAAAAGTACACTAATTTTTTGCCGAATAGTTCAACTTCAAACCAGTAACCATTTTCTCACAGGCTGACCAATTCATTTGGTAGATTTTGCTGTGTTGAAAATTCTTACTTATCCATTTTTAATAGCCGTTATGGTTTTTAAGTAGATCTTTAGAACCCCATGCTGTACTAATTTAAGCTCAAAACAACGTACTCAGAGTGATTTAAAGTAATGGCAGTATTTATGTAAAACATGTCTTTCTTTTTGACCAAGTGACAGGTGTGGCCAATGCAAATCAATTTGTACAATATTTTAACGGCTTGGCTAGGCCACAACCTTCTCTTTCACTACCACGGCAGGCAACAGTAAATGTTAACCCATGTTTGTTTCATTTTATTTATTAAGCAACAACGTATGCTTTGAAGTTCTTTTTTCATGCAGTCATTGATATTTTACAATCAATTGGTCCCTTTTTAATGTTGTAGGATACATATTTGGAATACTGCATTACAATTGGACTTATTAGAAATCAATACTTTCTTGATAAGTGTACGAATCATGTAAATAATTATCGACATGGTCCATTGCAATTCAGTCTTACTTTATCTTGTACATCAATGGATGCGTTATGTTCCAGCAGCAATCTTGTAATGGCGTCATGATTATTTGCTACTGCCAAGTGAAGAGGAGTTTGCCCACTCTGTTGAAAAATATAATATATCGTTAATAATAGAATGACTAAATGATATTTCATGATAACCGCTGTATGACACTTATCCTATACCCGTTATTCGATTCCAACAAGAATATCGTGCAAGGCCTTGAAAAGTGCATCAAATGAGATGCAAAAAAATATCTTCATATTTAAGTGTTCAGGCGGGTTATTCCATATCGTCCTTTGAAAGCATATATTGTTCGGGCGTTCATCCCAACCAAGCGCAAGACAAACATAATGGGTGCATATCAGGCTTTTAGGAGGCTCACTCCCATTCAAAAGTACACTAATTTTTGCTGAATAGTTCAATTGCAAACCAGTAACCATTTTCGTACAGGCATACCAATCAATTTGTTAGATTTTGCTGTGTTCAAAATTCTTACTTAACCATTTTTATAGCCGTTCCAGTTTTAAAGTAGATCTTTAGAACCCCATGCCATATTAATTTAAGCTGAAAATAACGTGCTCAGAGTGATGAAAGTAATGGCAGTATTTATGCAAAACATGCCTTTCTTTTTGGCCCGGTGACAGGTGTGGCCCAATGCAAATCAATTTCTACAATATTTAACGGCTTGGTTATGCTACAACCTTCTCTTTCACTACCTTGGAAGCAACTAAAAACATCGCAGCCAGAAAAACAATAAAAACAACAGCGACAACATCAACAATAACAGAACACCATCCGTAAATAGCTTGTCTACGAATAGGGTTATATTGGGAGATGTTACTTTGAAATCACTAGACAGGTAAAACAGCCAGTATGTAAGGTAAAAATGGTGAATGGAGTACGTTCTGTGCACTTAAACGTTGTGTTTGGGAATATACGCAAAGGAACTCCTTCAGAAATATATGTCTGTCCATATGTTCATATGTCTATGTTCATCGTACCAGTAGAGGTTCTGTTCATTCACGGGGTACATCATACGCCGACATCGGAGTACACTTATTGGGGGCGATATTTGCCATGCTGCTACTCTGGTGTGCCATATCCACAAGGAATTTGTGTTTGCAAGAAATGTGACGACAACATATTGGGGCATGTGCTTGCAGGGCATAGCTTGATGAACTCTGTGATTAAATAACTGAATAGACAGTGCTAGTGCAACACGGTCTCGTCCAGTATATCAAGGTACTGGCAAACAATAATATTCTGTCACCCCATTTATTTAAAGGTATGGTAATCGATCCCATGGCCTAGGAGTGGCACGTGTAAAGCAGTGTGTATCTTTGCGTCAGAGGCGGAATAAACTATGAGTGTATCAATTTGTCCAGGAAATATCAATCCCGACAGTCATGTGCGGACGCAAATAGAGTCAGTCGACGTTAGGGACACAAGAATCACGAAGAGAAAACAAGCAGTGGTTTTGAACACAATCAATGTACCCGGTACTTCACCGATGTCTGTAACTCTGTACATGAACATATTGTAACTTGACGCACTTTGACCACAGCTCGTAACAAGGAACAGTGGAAAGCAGGCGAGACATGTAGACCCATAACAGCCACTCGTATATTTGGTGTACAGTGAAGATTTTTCAGATCAACAACTTTGATGGACGGTGGACTGACCTTTCTTCCATAATTTTTACCTCCTTCAATTTAGTACAAGATTTTCGTATGGACCATCGATGCGTATTTACAGTCGTTAAGTGGTGGCAAATCCTAGTCGTATTGATTACTGCTGCGTAAACAGTCACTGAATAAACTTAGCACGCATTTAGGAGCACTGGAGCACCGCTTTTAATCGGAAACCGTCCGTATACGCGTATAACGGTGACAAAAGCAACACATGGAATCAGGCGTACATTGTTACTCAATTACTTTGACCAAGAAAAATTGAATTAAAACACCCAAATGCTGAACGATGATCATACAAAACTTTGCAGGTTTCTGGACTAAACCCAAACCGACTGGATCTCAGTCAACTGTGCCAGGCCGGACGTCTACTCTATTAGCGTCAACTCAATCTTTCACTCTGGAAAACTTTACGCCACAAACTGGCATGGTTATATACAAAATTTACCTTGAAACGCCTGCTTGCTCTTGCTTTACACAATGTGTAAAAATGGGTTATTCTGCTGAGAAATACGGCAGCAAATATTGCAAGGTGAATGTCTTACTCTTTCTCGCAATGATTTAACATCTGTGTCTATTTTATCACGGTCACTGGACCATTTCTGACGATTTTTACCAACAGAGAATCAGTTCACACTCATCGTGGGAACACATTGCAAAGATATTCACAAAATTTTCATCACAGGAAAGATTACAGTAATAACCGCTTCAAAGATGTAGGAAATGTATAATGGGTTGTTCATCTTGGAAAATCCCGAGCTACAGGCTCTAAATACAAAATGCTTTTTTTCTTGTGAACAACTTCCCGACAAATTTACAATTACACTCCAGTCTGCACATGATGGTTGTACCCGTACATGTGCTGCGTCCAATGGAGAGTCAAAATACTTCAAATCAAAAGTCAAAAGTATAGAAAAAAATATAAATATCCAAGCAATGTAAACAAGAGTAATTTTGATATGATCAATTTAATGTATATTATAAAAAATGTCCAGGCCACTCAGAACAGTGTAAGATTATGATCTCACTTGTTCGAATACTACACTCACATGGAAGGGTAAAAATGGGAACTCAGCTCGTTATATACTGCTTCCGCCAAGCAAACCCGCTTAAGCGAAAGACAGTAAATGACCATAAATGTAATTATTATTGCTAGTGTTTGTAAATGTTGCAGACTTATCATCAGTAGTTGGCAAATTTATAGAGTTTGTCAGAAAACTATTTCAGTGAATGACCATGACATAAGTTTCAAAACACTTGAAATAGGAATGCAATATCAATATCAGGATAGAAAAATCAGTTACAGACAATTGAGGAAGAACGTAAGAGTCATATTAATCAGCGAATTAAATGAATTCTAGGTAACTATGTAAGTAACAAAGGTAATGTTGTACCCTGGTTGGGAAAGTAAAGTTGATTAAGATTCCACAACAAGTCAGATATCAAGCTCAGAAAAACGTATAGAGAAGAGCGACATCATGGGGAACTTCAGAACTTTCATCATTGTTCAGTCTGAACGGTCGACATTTGATGCTAATCTGTGGCAAGTGTCTCTTTTTTTGAACAACTCCTACAGAGATGAATCAGTCTTGATTTAGTTTCATCAACCCGACCTGACCGGAAATAATGCAGCTCATGGGCACCTGTATACTCGTCGCATGAACGTATCCAAAGGTCGGCCACTGCATGGACGTTTGACCGTGCATCGCAAGCCAAACAACGGTTTTGGACGTCACGAGAGCATTGTTTTCGCTGTCTGTGAGAGGTTGAGTGATTTGGGAAGGCAAAGGAGCTACTGCTTGGTAGCTCAATGGATAGGCATAGATCAGAATGGAGTTGATTTCGGCAGAAAGTAGTTAGAAAAGTATTTTTTCGTGCTCAGTCCAAAATGGATCCGCATGTTGCTGGTTTTGTCCATGCATGGTCCCTTTGTGGAGGGACCGTGGTCCATGGCAATCAGCAGAGCTGTGGTAGGAGGTAGCTCTGCATGGCAGGACTCAGGTGTTACCAGCGTTTTGCGGCCTCCCACCACAGGCCATATAACGCCGGTAACACACAGCCCTGTCACACAAAGCTATGATGGGAGGCCGTATAACGTCGGGAACACACGGCATTGTATGCAGGGCTAGGCCACAACATACTTCCAAAAGAGATCGATCGTAAAATAACGTACTGCATGTCAACGTACACATCACCCATTCTTAGGCCTACGGGTACACAGATCTACAAACAGACAGGGAGAGGCAATCTGCTTTAAACCTAGCTGCAGTACAGTAGCTCGAGGTTTTGCCTTGGTGTTTGGCAAAATCTAGTTTTGCCATCCAACCTAAACACCCAGGGAAAACCTCGCTCGAACTACTGTATTTGAGCTACTTGAAACCATTAAGCAGTCCGTCAGTACCTGATCTCATTTGAGACTCGTCTTCAGTAACCGTTGGTCAAGTATTTAACCCAGTAGTCACTGTAGTAAGAATCGTTTGTTTATTGTTGACATCGTTATCAATCTGATGTACACACATATGTTTGATCGTTTGCAACTTTGCGCGTCCCCTCGTGATTGGCAGCTGTTTGAATGCTTTAATGTATTGTTTGTTGGACGCTTCGAACACAGCATTGAGGCACTTTTGGCATGAAAAACCAACTTAAAATGGGAAAAAAAGAGAGAATTTCGCCAACAAAGTAATGCAAAAAGTATTCACAAAACGTAATGTGTTGGAATAGTGCTTTAATGTACACCATTGTTCTTGAAAAATCCAGATTTTAGGGAGCATTCGTAGACGCTACGACCATGTGCCACTCATGATGGATTATGAACGCCCAGGATGATAGGGGGTATTTATAGGCTCCCCTGCCCTTAAAGGATGCCTTAACATACTAATAAATGCTATTCAAACGAAATTACAATCGTTAGCGCCACCCTGAACAATGAGAAGAAGTCGGACATTAAACTTCCTGGGGACACGGATTAGTTGAAGTTTGCAATTCTGATAAACTAAGTTTTACTGCACATACACCTGCCATATTTATGATGTTAATCAGCTGCATATTAAAAGATATTTATATAAAACACTTGCACATGTTTTTTTGGATTTTACACATTTAAGGATTTCTAGTCTTTATCACGGAAAATTTTTATATTGTCAAGAAAAAATAACTGGTCTCTGTTTTGACTCGGATAAAACTTGAAATGACATTTTCTTTGCAAATCAACAAGTCTAATTAGCTATTTTTGTAAAAAAAAATTACACAGTGAAAAAAAAATTGGCGGCACTGACAAAGAACGTTAATATTTCGCTTTGCCACTTCATAAGCCTAATTCACGGCTGTGGTCATATTTTCATATTAATAAATGTTATCTGGCCCACACTCTCTAAGTAATAATTACAATGTCTGATATACATAGGAAAAACCTCACCTAACATCAGTAAAATTCAAATGTAAACAATTCAGGGATTTCAAATGCCAACCTTCAGCTGGTCAGACCAACCCAGTTCAGGGATTTCAAATGCCAACCCTCAACTGGTCAGACCAACCCAGTTCAGGGTATTCAAATGCCAACCCTCAACTGATCAGACCAACATTTCAGGGATTTCAAATGCCAACCCTCAACTGGTCAGATCGACAGTTCAGGGATTTCAAATGCCAAACCTCAACTTGTAAGACCAACCCAGTTCAGGGTTTCAAATGCCAACCCTCAACTGGTCAGATCAACAGGTCAAGGATTTCAAAATAAAAGTTTTGAAAGTCAATTGATGGGTGTGAGAGATCAAGAGCAAGATTTCTCTTTACGTTTACAACAACTAACATGAAATTTAAAGTATTATTCTCAAACCCCCACTTGTTATGGTTATATACTCTCTCAACTTCCATAACACACACACTATGGTGTTTGCAAATACATACAAACAAGGAGAGAAACTTCAAATCCAAGTATGGTTTATTTTAAAAGATGAAAAAACTGTAACAGTATAATGGAGCAGCTCAATAGCACATTTTTAAAAATGTAATAAAATTATGATTTTATAACATTTATTTACAAGCAAATAGCCACAACCTTTGTGTTAATTCTATGAAGGAATTTATAATAAAATTTTGCAATATCAAACACGCAACCGATACAGCTCCGCTGGGTTATGTAAAGGCTACCTATTTATGACATACGTTAATGAGGAAGTTGGATATCATTGATAGTTTCCTTGCATTGGCCTGACAACAAATGGCAAAATAGCTTTGAAATACAAAATTAAACATTCCACCACAATTTAAATGTATGACATTCAAATCACCCCAAGGAACATGTCAATTAATATCAAAGCTATTAGATGAGTTCTATGAGACTTTGAGAGAAAATATTTTGACCAAATACAGTAATAATTCATAATCACAGTATATTACATATGGATAGTTGCTGAGAATCTGTATACAAAATTTCAGAAAGATTTAAAGAAAAAGAAATTTGACCAATAATGGCAAAATTACCCAAAAATACAAATTGCAGATTTCATCCTACTTTGAATACATTACATTCAAATCATCACTAAGAATTTGTCTTCCAAATCTCAAAGCTATTAGATGAGTAGATATTAGATAAGCTCCATGTCGCTGACAGTGGAGCTAAAAATTGAAGCAGTGAAATGTTTTCGTTCTCAAATTGTTTTACAATGAGCCTCCATGGGTGGTCGATCAGAAAAGAATTGTACAAATTTGAGAGTCTGAATTGTCATCAATGCATGTTCTACCTAAAAACAGAAAGTGGGGATTTTCCTATTGGCTTTCCTCACCAGAAAATGTTTGCAGGATTCTGGACGATAAGCAGGCATACTGGTCGGCATCCTTTTCTATTGCAAACACATCTCGGCCTGTCTGCAATGCTGCAACTGCTGTAGAACCTGGAAAAATAAGTCAGAAAGAATTGTGAAGATGGTTATATGGTAAACAGATTAACTAAACGGTCACCCACTCAATCATTTTTCCATGGGAAGCAGTCATTCCGGATATTTAATGTGAATATTAACTTTTATCTTTTTGATGAGCAACATTTCTGATCACTGTCTCTTGTGGATATTGATTGATTTAACTATCATTTTTACATACCAGGCTATACCAAGGTAACTCTATCATATTGTTTGTATTGGTTCACTACACACCTGTACCACTGCAGGCATCCAAGACCATTGCATCTTCAGGACTAAAAGTTTCAATTAACATCTCCATCAGATCAATAGGCTTCTGAGTCTCATTTGCCACTGTACCATCATCATTTCTCACTTAAGTATCTGCTGTGCAAGACCAAAAATTGTGATGTGACTCCTTCTCTGGCATGTTGACTTGCTCCATGGCAACATCTCCTGTCACAGACCAATAGCCAATGAGCACGCCATGAACTGCATTGCACATGGTAACAGTAGAACCTATGAGAAAAAAACAGTACAACTGAAAGTCAGACCTGTAAGCCAAGTTTGCAAAGTCGAAGCCTTACACATGACTGTTTTACTCAAGGTGCTTTCATAATTATTTATGTATGTTTCTACCAACATTTACTTAAGAAGGATCTACCTACCGTATTTGAGTTAAACTAGGGTAGGGGCTAATACACAGATGTAAAGCTTTCTCAAGACTCAAAAATCCTCTGAAATCAAAGGGGAAGGGGCACTTATACATGAGCAGAGGCTTACACTTGGACAAATATGGGTAATTCATACAGCAAAGCCCTATGTCTTACATAGTAGTACCTACAAATGCTGATTTCCTAAATATCAGAGGTGCCACATTAATTAAATTAGAGAGAATATTTAAACTTTGTGAGACTGGCAGGAAGAATCGGATATAATTTTCAAGAAAATCCTACCATTTACCTGGATTTGCGTTCTTTACATAATAGTAGCCTTTTCCAACGAGTAGTGGCTACAATACTTTGCGCTCATATATGTTTGACCTGACTTTACAAACATGTTTATAATACTAGGGACAACAATAAAAACATTATATGGACAATAAAAATTACTTACCTTTTGGTAGCAGATTCAATTTCTACTGCCAAGTCGTCGAGGAGCATATCACCATCATTAGGTGATCCACTGCTTTGAGATGAAGACACAGATCTGAAACTGTCGGAGCCTGTGGATGGCGTGGGACTGCTACAGCTTGATTGCATGTCATTGTCGGCTTGACTACTGATAAATGTATCTGAGACAGACAGCTCATTGTCAGCATGACTAGAACTTCTACCACCCTCACTCTCTGAAGACTGCTTAACAAGCAGTTCATCAAATTTCTTAGCAAAGTCTTGTGGTTTCAGCCCTTTGAAGTGTTGACAAAATGTGTTGGCATTCCATCGAAATGTTTTAACTGGCACTGCATATGGAGCATCAACTGACATGTTTTCAAAGATGATCTATATGTAAAAAGAAAATAATGGGAGAATTAACATCAATATCAAAGTCTACATGCTAGGGCTTACAGTGGAAATTGGAAACAGTCTGTTAAAATAAAAGTAAATTAAGCAGCAGGCAGAGTAACCAGTATCCTTATCAGTTTGCTATATTCCGCTAGAGTAATTGACTTCATCATCTTTTAACAATTAGGTTCACACTGACTGCATTCACTGGCACTAATATTAGCAGGTTGCTCTGGTTTTACAGCTTATAATTGACATAATCATTAAACAAATGTTATGACAGTTCACTAAGCTATCACCAGTTGCAACAATAGACATAATAGTTGAGCCAGTGTCGAAGCACGGGCAGCCCAGATGCACTGAGTTTCGCTCACTACTGTTTTCTTTATCATTTCCTCTCCTTTTCTTCATGCTCTGACTGATCAGAGAAACTAAAATGAATTATTCTATTACATAACCTAGCCGCTTGAGTCTTTATTTTTTTTACACCCCAGTACAAGGGCGTTTATCTTTCTTTTACACATATTGTAATTAGTTGACACAACTAAATATGCTAATATCAGGGATTTTATGGTTGGTCAACATTGCCAAAGTTAGGAAAAGTTAAAAAGACACTTTTTCATTCACATGGAACTGATAGAAAAAACAGTAGTGAGAAAAACTCAATGCAACTGGGCCGCCTGTGGTCTAAGAGGAAGTTTTTGTTCTCTTTCACATCTTTCACACATAGGAAGTGTTGCAGGTGTGTCAAGATCAATGGAGTAGGGGACTGTTCACAGCATGACTGTAAAAATTACAGACCACTTCAACAGCAATCTATCACAGTCCCTCCACCAGACCGTGTTTCTATCAACTTATAGATGCATCATCATTTCAACATGAAATTCAAAGTTTCAGTATGAAATACAATTAATGTTTAACTTCCAATGTTTGAAGCATGCAGTGTGCAGTGCTGAGGTTGAGTGAGGCAAGGAAACAGTCAACCATAGACAGTAGGAGAAGATCCCCCTACTGTCTATGGGTCAACCTATTTGCAACCAAGCTGATATTTATTTAGTAATATGGTGCAGTCATGCGGTCTTGCAGTCATGGAATAAGCTTGCTCTTTCAATAATAAAAAGTATTGGCACTTGCTTCAGATCCATAGTCGCATCAATCACTTGACAGTTTGCCCTATCGCACACAATGTGCCAAGGGATGGTACACGGTCCCTTTATATGGCTACGGATCAGCAGCAAGGGTGCCATGTAACTCTGCGTACAATGCTGTGTGTTCCCGGCGTTATACGGTATGTGGTTGGAGGCGGCCATATATAACGCCGGGAACACACACTGGTACGCAGGTCTGGGCTGTGTGTTTGCAATCGGGCGAGTTGGTTCTGGGCGGGTTGGAAAAGGTGCGAGTTGACTGGTACCCGTATTGATTGCCGGCTGCAATTTGAATCGAACACGAATGCAAAAGAACTTGGACCTCTCTTAATATTAATAATCACTACTGATAAAGCCGTGGCATATTGTGGGTGTTATGGTACGTTGTCAATCATGTTGACGATGATCAGTGATTAGGAAATCTGTAAAATAACTAACCTTAACGTAGGTAGACATTTTAGACGGGTCGGACGGAACTTCGAGGCATTTTACGGCACCGTACTCTCTCCCTTCGACGCCACTTTTCCCTGGTCGGTGACGCAGTGTTCGTGAAGAGGATGTTGCTGACGCATTGCACGTGGATATCAACAATCTTCTGTCAATGTCACTGTCAGTATCATCTCCGCGGGAGCCGAACCACCATAGCCTTTTGGGAGGCATTTTCGATTTTGCAGGGTTGCGACGTCGAGAACGGCAGCCGACCGGTATCGCCCTTGCTTGGTAAATGACTAGTCAAGACAATTTTCTCCTCATAACACATCGCCAAGCTATTGTCAAAGTTTAGACTTCCGGTAAACAATTCACACATTGCACCGTGTACACACCGCAACCGTCGTGGCTGGCTAGCTGGAAGGAAGGCAGTCTTCACGTTCTTCGAATTACGTCATCAAACAGCTGACTGTCGAGGCCACTTTTGAAAAGGTTGATCACTTTGTTACATGAGGGACATGAATGTACGTGACATTAATAAATTTAAAAAAAATCAAAATGTTTACTACAGTGTATGCAATAGCCACTAACTCTTTATATATTCCAGCTTTTTGTGGTCGCATGTCCTCCAACAGTACTATAGAACAGTGCATAGTGTGAACGATTACCGCGCCGCTCCAACCTTTTTTATGGTTGTTCCTTGCCTAAAAGTACCCGGATGTTATCCATTCAACCTTTCTCTGGGACCGGATCGAGAACTGCACTGTCAACTATTATTCCGTTCCCAATGCAGTGGCGGGAGCGTAATTATTTGTTTTTGGTCATTTTACCGACTATTTTTGAAAGCGGATAGACTGCGATACTTCCATCGTGTACAACAACTGGGTAAGTGTGCACCGATTTCGTATGATAACTGGACGTTTAGCTGCATATGTCAGAGCTGTGTTTTGTCCCCAGTGTTCGCAATAACCTTAGCTGCTCTGTAGCTCAGTAACTGGTCAACTGGACCCCGTGTCAGCTGGACCTACAGGTGCCTTGAGTTGCCAGTGAAGTATGCATAGTATGCTTCACATTGGCAACTCCAGGCACCTGTGCTATAACCCCCAAGTAAATTGGACCTTTTTAATAAAGTTATATATGAACTAAAAAAGAGCTCCATGCCAATAGGCACCCTGGCCCTACCGCCTGCTGCAGTGACATTTTGGCGTGATGAACGCAAATCAAAAACAAACATCTTCGAAACTTCCCTTGTCACCTTGTCATATGTGTCACAACTTGTCAAGCTACATACCGGCTATTGTTTTATATTATGGGGCGGTCGATTTGTGCAAGGGACTACCACCTGACCATTACTGATCGGTGGTTATCTCTGGTCACATAGTGAGCTGCATTTGTTTAATATATTTTCTCGAAATCTTTCTAAAACTTACTCAAACCCTGAAACACTTAGCTTTATTATAGAGCAGAAATAATCAATTGATCCTCTTTCGACATGGCCAGGGCTTACACGGTAGGCCCTCGCCCCCTCGGTCGCCCCCAATATATAATGGTATAGTCAACAAGGTAGTTCAGTTCTGTAACAGAAGGGACGAGATAGACCCCCTTGTCCAATGTCCCTTGTCTCCTTGTGTCAATAGTTGTCGGTTAATAATCGCCTGTTCATAGCCTGATTATGCACTTGAGAATGGGAGCACCACAGGTCATTATTAGTAACATGCGCTGCTGTAGTTATGTAGAGTCGTCTAAGTGCATCATATTATCAGCATGTACAGATTTTGCAATTAATATGTTTTTTTGCATTCATGTTCCAGATTTTTTGTAGACGCATTTCTCATAAAGATGGCTGAAACTATTTGTAGTAACTTCGGTTTACCTCCTAATAATGGTAAGTAAAAATAATAATAATAATAATAATAATAATAATAATAATACAAAGAAGAAGAAGAATAGTTGGTAAAATATGCCCCTGGTCATTTTTTATGCAGGAAAATATACACGGACAAACAGTAACTCCTCCTGTAAAAGTTAGATTTATTGTAAATCTATGCAAATGTAAAATAGCCATGCTACTGATCGGACATGCCATGTTTGGTCTCAGATTCCCATAATTTTGCCATGTTTCAATTGTCATTGAATATTGCATATGATGTCTGTGAATATATAGGGACTAAGCTTGAGTAAACAATAAACTGAAAAAAATGTTCTGTTTTTCGTCGAACAATGCTTATGTTTCAAGATGTGTTCCCATACAACCATTTGAGCACTCTATGTCATGAAGTACCCAATATAATTATTCAAATTTATCATGCAGTCAAATTGATGCTATGAGAATTCTAAAACCCCAGCCCAGCTCAAGTTATACTGCGTCCTCAGTAATCCCCTATTGTGCTCCCAATGTCCTGTAACTTTCATAACATTAGGCCGCATTCAAAAAATGGTGAGGGGGCTGGATGAGTTCAGGGGGATTCAAAAATTCATGGGGCAGTTGGGGGGACTTGAAAGTTTTGCTCTGCCCATGGGACGGGACCTGAAAATATTTTGGCGCCCAACATTTTGATGTCATCCCATGGTTTTAATGTTAGTGATAATTAAACAAAATCCAGAACCAGTTTGTAGCATTTTATGACTTTAATCTTGGAAAAATCTGAAAATGTATGAATGCCAATGTTTAAGTAAAAACACCAAATTGGCCTTGTAATGGGGTAGGAGATGCAACTGTTGAGAATTTTTTTTCAATATTTCTATGCAATGATAATGTATCAAATACAGTTTCTTGATGTCTACAGGATGCAGAAAGTCAGTTTTTCTCTTAAAATCACTTAAATCAAAACCATTCATTCATTTCAAGTTCTTGCAGTGAATGAAATTTTCACATCTCTTTGTACAATAACACAAAAGTAAAACTTTGAACAGTATGACTAAAGACTCTAAATGAAAAAAATGTGTGATTTAATGAACTCATTCATTTCATACCAAATATGCCAACATTACACCAAAAAATTCTAAGATTATTAGTAAAAGAAATATTTGGTGGAATAGTTTAACCTTCCAGTATTGTGAATTTTGTGAAACCATCAGAGTTGTATAAGTCCTGTACATTTGATAAAGTTATTTTTTCCGGTAGGTCACTGTGCTCAGTTTTTGACAATTTGGTAACATGTAGCTTTGAATTCACAGTTTGCATACTCTCTCATGATCATCCTTTTGTGTGCTTTTAGCTGGTGCCATTGAACTGGCCAGAGTTGGATAAACTCAAGTCAACTTAGACTGCTTAATCCAAAAAGTCCACTGATGAATTTAAAAACGAATCAAATTAAGATCTTGCCCTATTAAAGCCGCACTTTTCAATCCCAGGTTCTCGCATTAGTGGAGTTCTCCTCCCAGTCAAACACATGGCCAGTATGATGTTTGATTTCTATAACATTAATTACACAAACTGATCTCAACCTTTTGTCACATTTTGCTAATCCTGCAAACAGAGTTTATGCAAGCTTTTGATTGACAGTCGGTTCAAATTGCCAACGGTCATTGATTCCCCACCACAAATGCTTGAATTTCCTAAAAAATTGTCTTCCAGTCGCGTTAGACTTTGAATATAACCACAAAGTTTGATCGGCAGCAACTTCACGCTGAACGCTTGGCAGTCTGTTCTGTGTTTTTGCGGCCGGGGAAAAACTAAAAAGTGGCATTTTCTGGAGCGTGTGCCAGGTTTTGGCGTGTTTGGTGTCCACTTACACAATGTACGCCTCCATACATTGGCGTCCTTTTAAAGGGAGGCTCCGTCTTTAAAGCATATGGCTCAACAACCTGCTGATAAGAGGTAGTGTCGGACATCTGCATGCAGAACTATGCAATACCTGTTTATTTTTACTCTGCATGTATTCCTAATAAATACCCAGCTATGATAAATGCTGTTAATGTCATTATTCATATTCATAGAAATGTAAACACACCATCATTGTTTATTAGATAATATTTTATTTATTTGTGGTCTGTCACATGGTTCAGCTCGACCAATTAAATTGTGACGGAGAGGGCATGGTAATATAATAACAAAATAATGGAATTCATATTTTGTTTCATTAAACCTAATATTGTAATATAGGGATACTGTTTTTTACCAAATCCATAGTTCTGATAGCAGCCTTTTTATTGAGTAAAGAGTATTCCTATTTCCTATTACCATATATAGTGTATATGCCTATTGTTCCTACTGTTTCATGGTAAAAACTGTTTTCTTCTTACCCAAATCAGGTTCCAGAAGAAGCGTCACTTGGCCACTGAAAGAAATTGTTGACTACTGCAATAACAGACAGAAAAGCCCTCCTGAAGTAAATGAGACAGGACAGACTGAAGAAATAGTAGAGAAATGGGCTGCTATAATTGAGGAAGATAACACTCATGTACCGGTAAGTACATCTGTGATTCTCAATGTGTTAAAAGATTTGAAGTACAGACATGTTCTGTGGGAAAGGAGAGGATTAACATAGTATCACAATGTTCTGGCTTCGATTAGAAGTAATCGAGTAAAGAAATCATTTTTAAGTTTGTATGCTGTGTAACATGGATCTTTAGAAGATCCATAAGAGCCCCAGTTGATTTCAAATTTTCACTGTTGAAACTACTGTACAGGAATAAATTAGAAATAGTGAGCAAACTTAAACATGGTTAGTAAAATGAATGTAAAATAGAAGGACCTATCTTTCAAGGTGTGAATTTGAAGGCCACTTATACTTCCTTTGTTATAAATGTCTCTTTGTAGGTATGTAAAGCCCTATAATTTAATTTTCTGCAACCATCCTCAGCGACAATGAATTGAAATCATTTTCAGGGCTTTGTAGGAAGTAAAGTGAGTAAAGTGTTGGGGAGAACTCTTTATTTTGATGTCACTAAATTAAAGCTGTTACAGCAAAAAAAGAACCCTTTCTTGGTTTTCAAATCACACAAATCTGTCAATAATTCATTTAAAGTACAATATTTAAACTTTTAAAAGAGTTTGCTGGCGATGTCTGACGACAAAATACTGATCGGTGTCACTTCCGCTTTTGTTCACTACACGAACAACGTTGGGAAAATTTCGTCAAAATCAGTATTTTTACGACAGTATTCTTTTCATCTTTCATAACTAGTATTTTAAATATAGGCACACAGCCCATTTGATGAACAAAATAAGTTACTATAGTTTGTTCGACATCAAACTATAAACCATTCCACAAACGAGCACTAGAGCACTCTGGAAGATTGGCGTTACGTTGACACCTGTCGCATGTCAATCTATGCCTGCGCCACTCAAGTTGCAGATTTGGTACTTTGAGATGACCTCAAAAAAGACGAACGATTGAGAGTCAATCAAGCTTGTCAAAATGTTTGTTTGTGTGTGTGTATATTAGATTCTATGCACAGTCACCCGTTCGCTATGCAGCTCTATCCTCAACAATATGACGATGCGCCTTCAACGGTCTTTCTAGCAAGCGAGGCTCACAGAGCCTACCGGGCTAAAGCGAAGCGAATTTTTGTACGCTTTAAATATCGTGCTTTAAATATCGTGTTTTATTCACTTTTCGAGCTCTGCTGTAGGTGTAGCTTATTGACTGACGAAATTGTTGAGATAATATCATAATAATTGACCACAAAAGGTCATACCTGTATCGTGTAAATGATGCTATCTTAGCGGTTTGTCATGTCGTGATCCTTAACGAACAAACTTCATTATTTAATTTGCCGAGAAAGGATAATCGAAATTTTGATCTATCCCCTTCGTCTCCGTCCGCACGGCATCGACCGATACGGCTGAGTTGAATTTAATAAGTTACATTTAGTTCCACGTTATTTTAAGTTCTTGACCAGAATAGAAATCTCATGCAAAAAGCTTGAATAGTAAAACATTTGGACAAGATTGTACCCTATCCTTACGACTGTCATCTTCGGTCTGAATCTCGGGTCAGCTGGGGGCACTGTAGCCGTCTGTGTACATATTGCTTGCAAACTTTTTTTTTTTTTTTACATTTCACGCACCGGTCAACCTTTATTGGTTAGTTTACATGCATCTCCTTGCATTTTAGCTAGTGTCGACACTCCAGCTGATAACTGTTAAGTCAAACTGTAAGGCCACGGCTCAGCAATTATTATTATTATTATTAATTCTTTATTTCGGACAATGAGCATGTCCATATATATAAATGGTTACAGGATTGGCAAAAAGAATGATACAAAAAAGGTTACATCAAGAAATATTCATTTATGGGTTAGACCATAAAGACATATTTCTGAACACAGATTAGAAGACTGAATTTATCCATCTTTTCCTCAAGTCAGAAGTGAAGTACACAACATCATACACCTTACGTATAATTAGGTTCTCACTCATAGAAACCCTTTTCATCAAACTATTGATTTGCTTTCTAAGCAAAGCATCAAAAGTGTCAATCCTATTATATACAAACATAGTACTAGCACTGCTGCGTCTGTCATATCGTAGAAGTAGCGACCAGCATTATTGTAAGCAACTTTCAATTGTTTCAGGGCAGTTTAACTCCATTGAGATAAACAGCCGGAATATGTTCCATCATACATCGCTTGAGAATTATACACATACATACAGTTTTCTCTGTATTGAAAACAATATCATGAATATTGCCATAATTGCTACATATATTTAAAAGTATCTGAGTTCCTTTCACTGACGGGCTTATCAGACATATAGCAATAAATAGTTTTGATGACGACGTGTTCACTCACATCGTGTACGTGTCCACAAGTGAAAATACTACCTCACGGAGCCAGCATGTTCACACCTATTTGAGGGCATTGTCTACTGATTCAACAAATTTTTGAACTTAGAATAAGGCCGTCGATGTAAGAAATTGAAATGTAATTTTGAAATCATACAAACAAACAGACGTTACCCCTCTACTACAAAAAAAAATCGAATCCCCCTGAATTTCTCCAGCCTCCAGCACCAAAAACATTTTTGAGGGCAGCCTAAGTTCAAGAAACAAAGTGTGCTGTTCCGATAACATGGTTTTCAAAACTAGGCATGTAGGTCGAGAAGGATTTTTTTCCCACAATATGTTTATTTTTTTTAAATCCGCAACTTTCAGGGTTCAGTGGGATCAAACACTGTCCACAACATTTCCAGAAAAAAAAGGATCATACATATAAAAGGAATAAAAACAAAAGAGACGTCCTCGTTCAAGCAAAATTCAAATGCCTGGTAACGAAACACGTGATTTTACGGTTTTTTCTTCCCTTTTTACATCTGTGTATACATAGCTCTAAAAGTTTAGGGTCGGCAGGCAAAAAGGGGTAGGTCGGCACAATATTTGTTCTTAGTCTACTGAAGCCCCATATCAACTTCTAGAGTCTCTCGCAACACCTTTAATCGCTAGTAATCTGCAGAATGAAGTTATTTTGTTACTGTTGTGTCTAAGTTATTTCAACAAATTCTTCATGTTATTCCTTTGTGTATACGTTTAATAATTAACCTTTTAGCGTATTATATGCATGCTCCTTCGCAAACAAAATGATGGATTTGTTCACACAGCATTGGGAATCAATGTGTCATGGGCGACAAAAGACTGTGAGTTATAAAACGTGTAGGGTCGACGGGGAAGGGGGTTGATTAGTCCAAAAATAGTTTAATTTCAAACAGAAATACACAACTTATAGATGATTTGAATATCATTTTAGCTGCGTTGAAGCCAATTCAATGCCGCCACGTCTGATGGACTTTCACGGGATATACCCTGTACCGCTTGCACTGACCACGCATGATATCCACTTGTACAGGGTATGATGTGGCAATTTTACATTTATTGTATGCAAATTACCACTGAATATAATGATTTTGGTTTCAGAATACAGACCAAGAAGGACGCTCTCCTTTACAGAACACGAAATGAACGACTTTGAACTTTGAAAACTCTCTTCACGGGTCTCTACCACCTCTCGCTGACACTTTCCCGACACGATAGAGTTAGTCACAGTGAGGGACCGCACACTGTTTGCCTGTCGTGTGGTACATAATTAACCGATAAGGCATATAATGGACATTGATGAAAGTTTCCGATACAAAATAAACAGACCCGAGCTGGGTGTGTTCCCACAAATCCAACTCGCGAATATAATTTCGCACATGCGTACTCATACTTAAGCGGTGTTCTGGCATATTCTCAACGTAAGATGTTTATTTCACATTTCTATGCTTTAAAATCTTAGTAATGTCTCACTGCAGTATCGTGCTTTATGCAAACTGCGTTCACTACGTTGTTCTTCATGTCTACAGATGCTTCGTACTCCAACAATAATTTGGTCATCTTCTCATTACCATTCCCTACTACCCAGAGCAACGGTGTATCACCAACCTGAAGGGAAAACGAAATACAGCTGTTTAATCATACAGTATTCCATGCTTCACATTTAATTTAAAGACTTTACAGCCCGGTGATGTTTCTGATATGGTGAATGATTAGACTATTACTATGTTGTCGGAATGTCACAAACAAACACAGAAAATAAGTAGTCGGTTTAATTCTAACTCAACAGCTGACTCAGACACACTGTGACAGAAATGAATATCATGATGATATCTGGTTATTATCACTCGATCGATTCATTGACTGATTTGATTTATTTACTATATCATAAACATTCCCATATCGCTCCATCCAAACGACCTGTTGCCTAAAATATTAGCCGGGATATTTCACGACAATGTCGATATGGACGTTCCCCAAACTCATCAGTTTATGAGAGTCCCCTAAATTCATTTCGTACCTAAAAGAAAAAAAAGCAAATACACACAATGGCTGCAGCTGTTCGTCAATGATGCGATATTCCGACGTACAGCTTTGAAGGGCTTTTTGAACAAGGAAATTTTAGGACAGAAGAGAAAATTGCCGCCACTTTTTACTGGCGAAGTAGAGGTGAGTTTAGAATGGTACCGATTGTAACAACATGCTTTGCCATTAACAGTTCTTCTCGTTAGGTCCCGTTGTATTGGGTTAAGTGAGATGATGACGATTGTTGTTGGCGCTGTATTTTTCTGTAATTTATCCAATTCTTGGCAGAGGTAAATGCTACGACAGTTACTAACAATTATATTACCATGCCCTGCCCGTCGCATTTTGCTAGGTCGAGCTGAACCATGTGACTGACCACAAATACACAGTAATGGTTTGTTTACATACCCTTAAATATTAATAACAAAAGTAACAACTCAAAGTATCATAACTTTAGAGTTCAAACGTAAATCATAACCAATCACAAAATAAAATGGAGCACTTGTAAGTCAAATTGGGATACTTTTTTTGAAAACATCTCCGGATTTGCCATTTTTTTACAGCGCGCGTGACAGTATGTCGTGTATGTCTCAGTTTCTTGGGCCAAGTTGTCGTTCGCTCCTGAAATTTTCGGAAATTTTGACGGTTTTTCTTGGGTTCGCTGATAAGATAATGGAAATAACAGACTACGCTCTGACTTGCGCAGACGTCGATTTTCGTACGTATTCCCCGTCCTTATGGTTCAAGACAAAAAATTGACCTCTTTAGTCTAACAATTCTCTGGTGGTTAAAAAGCTCAGAAATCCCGTACATTATACATTATCTGAAAGCCCAGATATAGGGGAAGATTTTAGTAATCACAGTGTCACCATTGTTTACATAATTATCACGTTACAGGTAATTTGCATTTACTCTTGGAACATAATTCTGTGGTTACGATCTCACGTATTACTACTGTGGGTTCTGGTGAACATCCAAAGAAGTTCTGTTCCGTTGAGTGATTTAAACAGTAGGAAGTTTGTGCCATTATTCTACGTGGACTATTGGCTAAATCAGTGCATTTGTGTTTCTCATTCGTGTATTGTCTCGTGTCGCACGTCGGTTGAAGTCACCGACACCTAAGAGTGCTTCTGCTAGACACTGAACACTTGAGTTTGCCATTATAGTAGTTTTTCTTAGTCACATGGTCAAGTTCGGGTTAAGTTTAATATTTTTTTTATCACTGTTTTCTTTGTCTAAATAAATTAAAGCCCCACTAGCTGTGGCTTTTAGCATTATTTTTATGAATTTACTTTCAAGCTGAAAACAGTTTTTGGGAATGTACTCATTATCGTGTGTGTATATACTCATTTTACCCACTGGGACTAGTATCCAGTTTTGAACAAGATAAACGATTACACTGCGATTAAAGGGACATAGGCTGAAACTTTATGTCAAGTTTTTTTAGTATTGTGCTTTTTTTCTATATATCAACTACTGTGTCTGACCCTAATCCGTTTGTCATGTTGAAATTTCGAGTATTCTTTTTTTGAACACAGCTTGTATGTGTGTAGTTGGTCATTGTTTACAAATAAATTCTAGTCCGGACTTGAATATAATTTTAACAATAACAATGGAGATTATCCTCATATAGGTTGTGTTGATATGCTAAATACTTGGCATTAAATCACAGTTTAGGGATTCAATGCAGAAAGTGTAGGGAAACCACAAAACAAAAGTTCTGAAAACAAATAGCCAAAAAATACAGCTTATGGAGCTTTAATGTTTGCCCGGACATTAATCGCACACCCATTCGGATTAGCAAAAAGCCGTGGATAGTGTACATATCGGCACTAAAATCTGTACATAAACTGCACAGAGTAATCCAATGTAATGCATAGGGGTGAATGTTTTCAACAGTGACATTGTATGTTCTGTTTCCCTTGTAAATATAACCATTTTTTGAAAATGGCGGGAAATCAAAATGGCCGTTAAAATTTGAATTCACTTGTCAAATGTTTCAAAAGAAATTGTTTCCTAATGCAGTAAAATCCCATGTCCCTTCAGAGGGTATGATTGAGAGAAAACCAGGAGAGAATACGAGGATATTTTTGTGTTGAACAACTTCACTTTATTTTGCTGAATATTTGGAGCACTTGTTTTGACTAGGTTTTGGCCAGTTAAAAATTATGTCTGACTCAGGGTCGTAACAGAAAAGATAGTTACCACTCAGGTGGTAAATATGGTTCTTTCAATGGTAACACTCACTGTATCAACGAAATAGAATGCTCTGCATCATGTTTACCTATGACCCGTGAACGTCAAATAGCTACCAATCAAAATATTCGTCGGTCACGTTAATTCATAGCTGCAATATATGTATTTATCAATCATTATACTCAGTGACTGAACAAACCAAAAGAGGGGATGCAACGAGATCCGACACGAATCTTTCCACGGAACGTTTTAACTACTTTTAAAACATAATAAAGGCTAATTACTATGAAGGTCAGTAGCCTCAGAAAATGAAAGAATATTTTCGGCAGATGTAGTTCCTCTGATAAGCCCATGAAAACAGCCGGTCATCAGTGTGCCGCTGAAAATCGCAAATACAATTGCACTGTGTACCTTGATGTTTTAAATCTATTATTGCTTAATTAGTTTTATTGCCGAATAAATTTCTGAAAACATAGGGGCGCACTGGTTTCGATTTGAAAATACTTCACTGTCGACCACTGAATGTTTTATTACAGATTGCCATTATGGTTTTACTCTTGTTTGTCGATGTTCTGTATATCTTGTCGAGATATCTTATGTGTTTTCTTCTTTTTACTATCCTTCCAATTCTCTGTAAATTTCTATCAGCTGGCTCTCGAAATAAAGTTAAATTAAAGACAAATCATTGCTCACATTTTCCCCGTTTTACTTTGGAATACAAGCTTTACAGTTCTATATACAAAACTATTCTATCTCATTATGTCTTTAGGTCGGACAATGCCGTCTATACGGCAGAACAGTCATATACCTGCTTCAATAGAGAAATAAAAAAAACATATACCTGTTTCAATCGAGAAAAATACAAGTGTCAGTGAGCGAAACATTGTACAGCAGCTTACACATTCGAGATGCAGCGATTGCTTTTGCGAAGTGGTCATTGTTGCTAAGTTATATCGAAATGTTTGCTTAATTTACCATCTCATAACTTACCCGACTTATTGGTCTTTTTACACCGGAATTTCGTTCAATGATACGGCACATATGAACGCTATTATCGGATTATTTGTCAAAAAGATAATAAATTGTAGCGATTTAGTGACCGTATTGGTCGATGAGTGTTAAGGTCTTCATTATGGATTAGATACCAGCTTACATTATATTTCGCTGTCAAGCTTCGAAATCCTGAATCTCGACTCCACACGTGCACAGCCTAACGAAATCATATGTTTACTCGGAGATGAATTAACAAAATTACACTCGGTCGGCCTTTTTGATAAACCATATTTTTCCTGCTTATTGCTTCAGTCCGATTTAAGTCGAGGAGAGAAAAGTACTTGAAGAGCAAAGATTATATCTGAGAATGACTTTTCCTAAGTAACATAAACATTAAAATCGTTGTTGCTATACAAGACATCAAACGTGCAGCTTAAGGAGCTCAGCTTTGCAAAACTGATAATGTTAACGCCTTTAAACTCATTCCCCTTTTATCTGTCACTCCGCACATCTCAGTACTAAACAAACATGCTGTTCTCTTTATATTACAATTGAAAATATGTCATTAAATCTTCGCGAGGATATTTTGGATTTATTGATACGCTAATTTGTTTTTAAAAAAATTCACTATTTCGACTTTGGTAATGATCCAAATGGATTTTGTCGCTTGTGACTTCAGACATGTACGCTTGTTTGTTGCCACCATATTTTAGCCGCTACTCGAAAGGTGTTCGGTCATTCAAACAAAAATTGTGCGTTCATTGAGAATGTTAAAAAACAACGCTGTATGTCCTCAAATTTCTGTCCCAAAAATATCCCTCATGTAATGGACGACGGATCTTTGCTGGATAAACATGGCACATATGTCGTCTGGCCGATAACCTCACCGTCGACAGCCCTGACATCGACCGTTAAGCATCCTCTGGATGATTTCCGTCCATCGACAGCCACAACACCGACGCTGATAGTACAACGTCTGTGTTAGCATTGGTTTCCAAAAGACTGCAAGTACCCCAGCGCCGGACAAGACTGCTGGACCAACATGATTTCTTGGAGTGCCTTTATTGACTTGGCATGAAGGGTAAAGAAGCACACATACCACTTCGTAAGTGTGACCGCCTACTGGCTATTATCGGACATTGTAGGAACTGTAGATCATGCATCAAACACAAACTGTTTTGTTTTGAAGGTTGCTTAGACTTTGCATGCCGTGTTATTGTATCTCTTTTTACATTCACTCCTCAACTGAGTGAATTACCAAAGACTGAGGGCTGACTACAGGGGCGTGTGACAATTTATGCTGAATGTAGCAGTAACATCAGAGCATGATTTTCTTTGATGCTCGATCGGCGTATCTCTGTTCCTTGATATCGAACCAACTTCCTCACCCTACTACTGCTCTTTATCCGTGATTCCATTGGAATTTGAATGACAAACTATGGCTTGATAATAACCGATTACTCTTTCCTATCGGCGGCGGGGGGTGGGGGGGGGTAACTCGGCAACGCAAACGCGTGATTTTCTATTGCGATAACATAACTACGGTTCAAATATTGGAAATTGAGAAATACAATTTGCCACTTATTACGATAGTGATGCGTAGACTTGCAGAGCACTCGGCAGACAATCCAACGTTATGGTGATAATTTGTCTTGGAGTCGTTGTTATGAGTGCAGCTTCAAGCAAACCTCACCCTAAGCCAGTATTTTTCACTCGCCATTGCGTCAGTGTCGCGGATACTTATTGGCTGAAACCAAGACGTATCTTTTTACCAGGTAGCCACTTGGAAAAAGGTACTCGTCCGAACTTGCACTCAGCTACGTGTATGAGTAAGGATCGTCTCCATTACAACAAGCACTCGTGATATGCCAAGTCTACCGCAATTTAAGAGGATATGCTTATAAACTTTGTAGTGCGCTGTGTGTATTCACTACATCCATCGTATTCAATCATTAAAGTACATAATGCTCCCACTCAACCTAATTTATCTTTGACAACAATGCAAATGCCGACAAGTTAATGTTTTACATCTACTTTATATGTGCTTTAATTCATATCTTTAGAATTATTTTAATAGATCCCTGGCGATCGTAAGCTTTATTTAAGCGCCGAGTTAATTAATGCATTTGACGTTTTAAATAAATTCGATATCACCTCATTGTGATATAATTGTATAATTCTGAATGAGCTGCCGGACACCCTGTGAATTTTCATTGTAAACTAATGGTATGAGGTTATCCCACAATATCAGCGCTTTGTGGGACGTATTGCAACGAGTGAGGGTGCGAGCCGCATCACACGAGTCGAAGACGAGTGTGATGCGGCGCGCACCCTCACGAGTGGCAATACGTCCCAACCAAGCGCTGATATCGTGGGATAACCGATTTATCATATGCCCATGACCGTATATTTATGTAAAAGGTAATTAAAAATAAAGAAATTTTATTAGTTTTTGTCAGTCTTTCGAAGGGACTATGTTTTTATATTCTGCCGCTGGTCTGAGCGCATTGATACATGTTTGTTTACAACAGCTGATCAAGTCGTCGATCGCATCGTGTCGAGTGTCTAAACAGGATTATTTCAGCGCAATTTACCGCAGTTCAGAAAAGGAATGGAGCCAATTTACTTATTCTGGTCACTATCCCGGTGTTCTGGTGGATAATTATTACACGGACAATATTGTAAGTTTGAATTCACTTTAATAACTCTTGCTGAAACATGGCTGACGTGAACAGGAACGACGAAGTAGCGCGAAATACAACAGATTGTAAACATCAACTTTATCACATATATTTTCTACATCAACCTGTCCTGTAACTCTCTTTAGATCTGAAATAAAGGAACGTTAAATTCATATGTACTAGTAATATGTTTCGTTTTATATTGGTAAATTTTGATTGAAGTGAAAAAAGATGGATTTGATCGATAAATGCAAGATGAACATCATAACATCAAATTCAATCATGACCAAAATCATTCCAAACAAATCATCAGAAATTGTCAATCTTGAATGTTGCTGAACACATAGCATGTATAAGTTCTACTCCTGGGAATTGTCCGAGCTAGACGTGTCATAAATGACTGCCCTGCGACGTTTTCTTGGTGGAGACTTTGGCTGACAATTACCAGTCGCTACGTTGATCGTGAAAGAGCCGCCAGTAGATGACGCGTGACTGAAAATGCCAGCTGTTGCCGCAGCCTGCGTTTGGAAAAGTATTTTCCGCGGACGATGTTGTTACGACGGAGGCGGGGTGGTGAGACGACGGCCTGGTGTTAGTGTGATAGTTGAGAGGTATTTGAGTTGCAGAGCACATTCGACATTTCTTGTTGTTGTTCAAGCGATGGTATTGCGTAATTGTTGACGCTCTGTACATTGCTGTGACCGGAGAGCTGCTGGACTCGCGTTGGTGGAACACCGGTGTGAAGGAGGTTAGTGATGGCCGTTTTCCTCATACTGTGATTTGTTTTCTTGCCAGCAATGCCTGCTTTACTGGTCATTGTTCTGACAACACTGGCAAGTCTATTCTGCCCCATCGGAAGTTTTTTGTACCAGATGTCGTTTACGGGAACGTAGTTGATGGCGAGGTAAAACAGACTTTCTGGTGTGCTCATTTCCGTTGGTCGGCGACTGGCGAACTGGCGGTACGTTTCGATCGGACACGAATCCTTGTTGTCGGGAGTCGCAAATATCTTTGGATTGAAAGGTCTGGTTGGACCAACTGCCTGACCCCATCGTGTTTTAGTTTCTCTCTCATTAAATTCAAGATATTCCAGCCCTCCTGCAGTTGTTTTGAGCACAATATCTCCCCACTTCAACTGTCTATTTTCTTGTCCGCCGCGAAACCCAAGCATCTTTGTGTTGTTTGTGCACGCATTGAACAGAGACTCGGGGGTTGATCTTTTGATGATACCTTGCTCCGTAAGTATTTTTATTTCTTCGTCGGTCAGCCGTTCGGCAGCATTTGGTTTATTTCCCTTTCCCTGCTTTTTCAGAGAAACGCGTTTGGCTGCAAGACATTTACGCGATTTTTCAAATTCCTTGTCACGGATGATCGAATGTCCGTATCCACTGTCTTGCAGGAAGCGGTCGATACCTCGCTGGTAGTTAGTCAGAGTGTCGGGTTCATATTCACTCTTATCTTTTTGCCTTGCTCCGAGAAAGTAGGATGCCAAGTACTCATCAAGTTCGGCTGGCGGAATATCAGAGATTGGGCGGTTTTCAGTTGGTCGCATTGCTTTCAACCATTGCTCGAACTGCTTCACCGCTGTGTTGGTATTTCGAACGGTATTTCGTTTCTTTTGTTGTTCAATGAACTCGGCTTGGTCAAGGGCAGAATAATCAACATACCGTTGCTGGTCAGGTTGCTGCAGTGGTAGACTTGGCTCGGGAGGCAAATTCTGAAATATTTCTTCGTCAGATAGCAGTTGAGAGAGGAGGAACAGCTCTTGCAGATTTTCGTCGGCAGACATGATGGAAAGCAGCATTGCGTTGCCAGGGAAACATTTTTGCGGGATAGTTTTCGACACAAATTTTGTTGTTTTCTAGAAAGTTGCATCGAAAAATAAATATTTTCCATTCAGATCAACATTTACAACGAATCTTTTTTAATGGTAACTATAATTTTAAACAGTTTATTAGTTAAAGATCTCTTTTTTGGGGAGGAAAATGTTCCAGCGTCGGCGATCGTCTGCAATGTACCGGACGCAGATTGCTGACGCGGGAAGTCCCGCCTGTGCGCCGCAGACGTTGCTGCCCGCTGACCGACCGTCCAGCAGCTCTGAACAAACTATCGAACATCGCTCGTGTATGAATGCCCACATGCTTGTAGCAGCGATAAAATTGCATATAAGCACATGTGATTTAATAATGTAACCCCACATTTCCCTCTGCTTCAAAGCCCTCCCACTTTTCGGGCTCGGACAGAACATCGTAGGCAAAGCTTTGTTGTCATACAGAGGTCGCAATTTTGGAAAAAAAAGTCCCTGGAAATAAACAAAAATTGATGACGTATAACATGCCGTATCAGACTGATGTTTTACGTTCCACGTCACGACGCGTCAGAGGAGACACGGATACGGTCATGGGTATATGATAAAGATTACTTACAAAATCCGAGCATCGATATCTGCTTTAGATTGCAATAGTAATCTTGTTGTGGCTTCGTGACCGTTGTACGCTGCATTATGTAATGGTGTCCAGTCAGCCTGTCCATAAATGTAAAACATATAATTAGCATTACGATGCATACATTTGAAAAAGGAGGAAATAACGTCTGCATTTTCATTCATTTTAACATGAACATCATGGTAATGGTTCCGGAAGTGGTTACGCTTCGTTCCGAAACTGTTGGGGGAAGGTTTTTCCCGTTTAGGCACTTTCAAAAACATTCTTTGTTTGCCGTCCGCGTGCTGGTAGAGTTTCGGTTTAAAAATAAAGAAAACAAACACAACATTAACATTATTATCAAACATATGTTTCTAAAGAAACCAAATAAAAATGAGCTTATATAAATACACAGTGTGTTTTTCTGTGTTTCTTTTTCTCCTTTGCTTGCAGATAGATTTTTAAAAAATCCAATTTGCTTTGAATGGAGAGTTTATTGTCTCGATTTATGTTATCTTGTGTGGTAATCTTGAAGGTTGTGAAAATAAATTGATGAAAGATAACTTTGTACCTAGCATCATATTTCGATCCTAATTGTTGCGATATAAATGACATGGACAATTTCAGGAAGACTTGGTCGAAAACAAGAATGTTAGTTTGGAAGTGTTATCTTAGTGTCATTTTTCTCATGCTTTTCGGTAGTGTACTGGTAACGTTTTGGAAACATTGTATGTTTCCCTACATAGAATACGAAATGGAACGATGTGAATGTATGCTTTAGTCTCTGTCTCGAGTACTTGCAAAAGATATCATGTTTCATTTGATATGTTATTATACAAGGTACCGTAACAAACTAACTTAAAAACACAAACATTAACACAAACGAAAGTGGAACTATAAAACATCAACACATCCAACTCTATTGTTTATTTAGAAGTATAACATTAACTCTCATCAGAGAAATTGAAAGCAAATCTTTTCCATTAACAGAATATTGAGAAACAGACACAACGTGACCTGTTACTCTTTCAACTGGAATATATTTTAACATGGCTGAACCCCATGGTGAGACAATGCGAGCGAACCGTATTAAGGGAACTACTCTGGTTTGCTTAAGTCTGCCGCGGCGGCCGTCCTGGCACGAGCACTTAGCAAGTGTGGCACGGCCAAATAATCAATACAGCGCAACTGCGAATGCAAATGCTCCGAGTACAGAGCGCTTACTTTGTCTCGCCATTTCGTTCTCGTATTACTGCATATGTCACAATAAAAAACATACAAAAATGAAGAGTGGGTCAACGCGTTTTCTTGTCTGAAGTGTGTCGGAATGGCATGTATCAAGTTGTAGTTTTAGTCTAGTTTAGTGTATGATAATGTCATTGAATTCTCATTGGCGTATTGCGTTGAGATTTGTTTTTAATGTATATATTTTCGCTTTGCTATCTTGACAATGGTTGCAAGTTTTACGAAAATTCCCGACAATGTTGCTATTCATATATTTTGCAGTATACATTTTGTATTTATTGTTTACCCTGTGGTCAGCAGGTTAATACAGGTCAGATGTCTGGCATGAGAAAACGCCATCATTTCGAAAACACATTAAATTACTCATTGTTCATTACATAGACCCTGGAGCTTTAGGATCTATGGTTCATCTAATCTTGGGTTTGGTAGCAACGTGAACGCTATTGTCCACTAAAATTTACTGTAGCATGAGCTTTCAAAGACGTACAGTCTCCTTCATCATATGCAAGGGTGGAATGAACAATTAAAGCAGAAAACCACAAAAACATATGATTGAAAGATGTGCACGAGGCTATGCTTTAGTAACACGTAGTTGATCGTAGCGTCCTACCAAAGCCCAGATTGTATATTGTAAATCAACACGACTACAGCCTCTATTGTCATTGTTATTAGGGATATCTATCTGTCACGAAGAAAACGGAAGCATTTTGATTTGAGTATAGAGATGAATTGTTAATATTTTATAACTTTTTCGTTATTTTTTTTTGAATTATCATAAAGAATAACTTTGATAACTCCATCTTATACTAATTAAGTATAGGTACAGCAATAGTATTTTGGTAGCCCCCAGGTAATTAAAGACATGTGATATTTACAAAACCTGGTTTGAACTCAGGTTATATTACGGAAACATCTATTTCCGCCTTTCAAATTCAATCTAAACATAAAAATAATAGAAAAATGCAATCTCTGAAAGTGTTTTAATCGTTGATCAGCAGTGACTGATTACGTCGTCGGGGGGCGCACATCAGTATGAGAGCAGAGGGAATTCCGCTCGACTGCGAATAGGAGCTGTGACGAGAACCAGTCCAGGTCATGGGTAAATACAGCATAGTAGGATTGGCCGACCAGTGAACCTCAGTCTCCAATGTCATGAATAATAAGTCATGTAATTAAGGCTGTAGATTGCAGCGAGTTCGGATCACTTCAGCTACATTCCATCCAGGGCAAATTTTAGCACTCGGCAATTTTTAGATTTGCGCACATCACGACTCGGTACGGTCGAGATGGCGACTGACAAAAGTGATTAGTACATCGAAAATTACTTCTTTGGATGCTTCCTTTGTCAAGTTAGTTTTCTATAAATAGTATTTGACCTAGTCTATTTACAGTAACTTATTTCTCGCCAAATATAGCATCATATATTGTTGACCAAATTTTAATTTAACTTTACCATCTGTAGTACGGAGAGTTTGTAAGCTTTGCAACGATAGGTCAACTATTCTTGTCGGTTATTGGAGCACCGGTGGAGCACGATTTTTTTCTGTCTTCATGCATTTCCGGGTACGATTGACCACTCACAAAACTAAGTGGATGTGCATTTTGTTCGGGCTTGCTTTTCATTTGTGCCGTACGAGGTTCTTGATTCTCGCTCACTGTAGCCCGAGTCACAGGCGCTTGCCATCACGCTATCATGGATGTCCGGTTTAGTATATTCATTTCAAATACATGTATATGTCTACTAGATTCGACACTTGTGACAGCGAGATGACAAGCGCCCGTACTACGGCCCACCACTGCAAATTCTTCTGGCTTGAAATATAACAACTTGGTTTGTAGGTGGCTTGCGGGTGAACCAGTGTGTAGAAGTTCGGTTTGCCCGAAATCCACTAAGGTTTTTATGGTTTGAAGTCACGCCACCACACAGAGTATGGATGGCGTGTATTCATACCAATACATTGGTGGCTTATTATCAAGCCCGTCTTGGTATAATTTAAGACGAATGGCTTCTTTTTAAGCCCCTGACAATATAATTTATCGGTTTAAATTTGAGCCACTGGCATCGTTGGTTTGTTTATATACCAACAAATTCATTGGCTCATCTTTAAGCCAACCACAAGTGGCAGCTTTGTGGGCATGGTTTGAGTTTAAACCATTCAAGTTTATGAAATTAATCGGCCTGTTTTCAAGCCATTGTCATCATCAGTCACTGGTTAATTTCTAAACCAGAATTTTACATCACCTCACAACTTGACAGCCCTTTCGCACGATAGGGAGGACCATGCGCATTCAGTGCAACAGATTGATTAGCTTTAATTTGGGGTGATACAATTTTCTGAAGTTTTCAATTGAGCAAAAGACAAGGACTTGCTTCAAATCTGTGGGCACATAAATATCAAAACAAATTGAAGGAATTAGGCCTAATTGACAATAAAAAGCGTTGATATCAAATGACGTCATTTTTCTTTCATTGACATGCAAAAACAAATGTAGGGCCTATGCGTCGGATTGTCAACATTTTCCAAGACAACGACGGAAGTAAAAACCACAGTAATTCATAGCTCAGACTAAAGCTACCACAACCCTGAGTCACGCATACAACAACAAACTTTGACCGAATGCGCGCATGCAGTAGTAGGCCTAGGCCTATCAAACCTGAAATCGCGATCAATGCTATTCTCTGTAGGCCCGGATTGTAGGCGTATCCTGAATGTTTGCCAGACCACAGCCTTGATCCTGGGACAAGTCCGACGCATTTTATTAATAAGGACATGTTTGAAATGGATGTTCTATGCCCCTGAATGTGCCAAAAATATACACAAGCCATAGCAAACGCAACTGATATTCAGACGGTCGTTCAAATTACCAAAACAGCGTACAAGGAGGAAGTCCTTAACCTTTGACCGTCCTTTCACCCTTTGTAACATTGCACTTTAAAATAGTTCAATTTTACACAATGATTCACCAAGCCAATGTTTAAACTTCGTCATAGATATTATATCTCCGTGACATATGTAAGAATTATAGTACTTGTTGATTGATCGTACTCTTAAAGGGACCGCTGGCTATTGGAATCCCCATCCCTTCACTTTAGGCAGTTGCGTATTAATTCCTGTGTGGCACTGATATGATACTGCGCCCGCCAAAAATCCGAATTACACTGGCCTTCGCACCGTACGTAGCCGAGGCATTACTGACGATCGTATCAGCGCTTACGATTCCGTACTCCGGTACAAGTCGACAGTTAATGGCTTCCGTCACCGATGAAGAATTACTTCGCAAGCAAGAACTGGTTATGTACCTCAACGATAGCTATTCGCCACCACAAATACACGGGTCATGATCAGATGCAAGTTGCAACCAACGTCTTGGAATGCACGTACAGCCACAAATCAAACGTAAGCTTGTTTTTGCATATTCCGTGGAAGATTTGCAAAGTCATTGATTTAAACCGCGCTTATTTTTTCCTCAAAGCATATTGGCAAGCTTGAACCATTTTTAAGTAACATACATGCGTTTGAGTATTGTCGGAAAAAGTGAAAATTTCCTTGTCACAACTATTCGCCATTGTCTTCGACATACCGCTACACCATGGACGGGTGTATGTTTATCGTGTTTGCATGGCTTTTCACGACCGCGAATGAATGTGTTTCCCCGAAATCGTCCATGCTCGGTGAATAATCAAATGCGTTTTCTTAGCTCCACTGTTGCTGCTGGTCAGCGATGAGGAGCTTTTCTAAGAGTAGCCCTGAGTACAGGTATGTGTGTTCCCGGCGTTTATACGGCCTCCAGACTCCACCACTAGCTAGCTCTGCAACGGTCTATATGGAGATAACTGGGGTTGTTGCAGCGAGATTCAAAATGGCGATCCCCGTGGGTAAACAACTTGTCAAGTACGTTATGTTTCAGAAAACGAGCGGATTTGGATGTTAGGAGAAGTTAATCGCATTTTTCCTTGGGTCGGTAAGGAGGTTAAGGTAGGCAGGGAAAGGATTTTGCCCCGATAGAGCAGAATTTCGTCTAAAAAGACAGCGTTTTCGTTGCAGTCCTCATCCGGACCGCAGAGACCCCAGTTATGCGGAGGCCGTAAGTTATAACGCCGGGAACACACAGACCTGTATGCAGGGCTATTCTTTGAGGTGGATCATGGATGCGTCGTCCGGTGTACGTCGTTCATAGTCCGCTATACATTTAATAACCCCTTGCCATTGTCCATCCTGAACGGAAAGATGGCAATCATTTAAATTTTGTCATCCATCAGTTCACAGGAAAATTGCATTTAATAATCCTTTGTCATTATTGTATAGGACGGAGACACCAACAAATAGCTGCAACAAGAGCTATTGCCACAGTAAAGAGATGCCCCATTTTACCAGAAAAAGTGAGTAAAACTGCACATTTGTTTCACGCTACCTTTCTGTGTGATTTTCAGGCAAACTGACTTGCCACAGCTTATTTGCAAGCATCCTCATGCCATTCTCTCAATAACAAACATACTGTTTCATGGGTGATATTTTTTTTTCATGTTGATAATAACCTCAAACTGGCAACTTAGATGATTAATACAGACACATACCTCACAAATCCTTTGGCCAAAAAGATGTAATGGTTGATTCTGTTATTCAAGGCAAATTTATGTTTCCACAGCACGATTTGAACTTGGGTCCTTCAAATTGCTTACACAAATTTTGTGAGCCATCTTGTCACTCAAGATGGTTAAATATTAAAAGCCATTCATTTCCAGCAAATAACTTCCTGTACAAATGTGACTATTGACTTCCACTAACCGGTAATAGATATTATTTGTTTCTTTTTCAACAGATTGTCCAGGACATAACATACTCGATACAGAAAATGCCTTCAGCTCCACAAATTAACAATGGATTCTCTGTGTACAATGTGTAAGCAGAATGAAGACTTTGCCCTCAGATATGGAATTCTAAAGGTGATCAAGTATCGTTATGTGCAGTGATAATAATTACATCAGCATGAATGTTCTTCATATTTCCACATAGTACACTAACACTTTGGGTTTTGTTTAAATTTCAGCTGTTATTACATATCTGTGACATTATCTTTGTCGTGGTCACACAACAGACAGACATGTTTAAACTTTTTATTGTTATAATCAATCTTATGAGGGGAGCCATTTGCTTGCACCTGTTTATGATATTGAATCTTAGTCTGGTGTATCAAAACATAATTTGCCATTTCCCTTATTTTTAAACAGGCATCAAACATTTTTGGTGTCTTTGGTGGAAAAACTGCAGTTGGAAAATGGTAACAGTTTGACGTAAGTATTGCTTGTTGAAAAAAATTGTTACTGTGATTCAGTACAAACTAGTCAAGGCACATAATGTGCCTTGACTAGTTTGCTCTGACATTAGCTGTAAGTTTTAGCAATTTTCAATCTTCATTGTTGTGTGTACAAACTACAGTTTTGATAGCTATATAACTGAATACCAGTGTTCTGCTTGACAATGTACTGTGTACATGCTTAACAACCATTTTTATTGTTGACAAATGAATTCTATTCCAGACTGAAATTAGATTTTTAACAATAACCATGCTGTACACATATGAACTTGGTTGATACTGTATGTTAGACATTCATTATGCTCTAAGAAGTAGAACAAGAAACTGTATATACACACAACAAAACTACTTGGAAATTGCCAATGGCTACAGCTGATGGAGTTTTCATCATGCTGGATTTATAATTTCTGTCAGATTCAGTACAACGACGTCCGTGTAATCCTACACTGGAAATCTCTCACAGCCCTTTTACATTCTGAGGGCTGGTTCAGGGATGTGCACATACCTGTACCAGCTCTGAGAAGCTACAGAGACTACCAGCTATTAAAATAATATCCTCAGTATAGTATAGTCAGAAAAATAAGTAGCACAGCTGCATTTCACATCCATGTACCTAGTGTGTCAACAGTCCTGTACAATAGTTTTGCAAATAGTACATGTACCGTAACATGGGTTTGAAAAAAATGAGCTTCAAAATTTGCTTCCAAATCAACCTTGTAGAAGCAATGTGTACAGTTTGTAATAAGGAAATTCCAACATAACTGGTACATGAATGTCTGCATAGGCACAATTGCACTGTGTGTTTACAATAAGGCTGGTACACGGAAGTTAGCTTTTATGTGACAAGGGTAAAAAGGGGCTGAAAATTTCACAGCTGTTTGTGGATGTGATCATCACTGTGCCTCACATGCTGAACACAGGTCCTGGTAGAGGGAGGTGATCAGCACATCTGGTACATGTATATAGTGCTAGGCATGTCACATACACACAGCACACATTCCTATATCTGGATGTGTATAAAATTACCCCTGCTACAGTGTTGTCAGGTATATGGGTGGTACACAGAGTGCTCGTCAAAGCTGTGCTAGGATGTTGTACAAGGACATGGCCACGTCGAATCTGCATTTGTCAATTTATTTCAAGATAAAAGGCAGATATGACCATCAACCATACCCTCATTCACATGAATCATATGTTTACTTGGTAGATTATGGCTTAGTTCTGTTGTTCGGATCTCCATTAGCCACAACTTAGGGGCTTTCTGCCAGCATTTTTGTTCTGCTTATCAACTGTAGTTTCCCATTCAAGTCATTGAAGCATAATGGAATCCTCAATATTTAGCTACTCAGTACAGTATGTACATGTAGCATTGTTATTGTTGAAATTTCATTTAGGGCTGGACAAGAATTCATTTGTCAATTATAAAAATATAAAAATACAGGCTGTGTTTACAAACATAATACTTGGCATTTTAGTATGCTGAAGAAAGTAGCCAAGACTGTAGATGATAAACAGTAGTGAAATACTGAAGAAGTAGCCAAAAGTTACAGTTAATGGAGTCTAATTTACTTATTTCAAACTATATACATGTGAAGTATATCATCAATGATGGCTGTTGCATAGCCAGAGTAATAAATTGTTTTCTCAAAGTCTTTCCAACTTTTTTGCAAGTCTCAAAAGCACATTGCACTGTGACTCTAATATATCTTGCCTTGTAATATATTCATTTTGGTATTCTGGATTTAAAATTCATTATCATGACATTCAAACCACAGTTTTACACATTTTTGCAAGTGCAGTGATGCAGCAAGGCCTATATCTTTTTCATGCTAAGAGACTTTACCCTGAGTGGTCATGTCAGATTATTGGTGCACTAAGAAAGACTTGATAATAGTGTACCCGCAGTCAAATATGTGTTTCAGAACATGACTGTAATTTAGAATGCTGCCAATAAACATTCCGATATACTTGCAAAAATTCCCTTAACATACCAGTAGATAAGCCTTGCCCTCATTGTACTAGTTAGCTTGGTACTGAGTGTTTTACCATGATCTAACCTTGTGCCTCAAATTTAAAGTGTTTACATCTTTTACATCTCATGATACTGGAAAACTCCGAGGAAGAGATGCAAAGCAGCAGCCCTGTTTAGGTATGCTCGTCTATGAAGGAGCAAGCAGTTTGTGTTGTTTCTTGAAGGTGTAATCTTCTGCAGCATGGAAAGAGACAATGTTATGCTGGGTTTGCTTAGTTATCTAGGGTTTCAAAGTTTAATTACATCAGATGTCTGAAAGGAACTTGTCAATTTGTAGAGTACTTCTGGCTTGACAAAGCTGGGATGTGAACTAAATGTGCTGACAATTATGAGTGGTCTGTAATGCACAGGGGATTTCCCGTGAAACAGCTAGCAATTTTGCATCAGATGCATGAGGTAAACTTTATAACATCAAATTATGTTATCAGTATGATCTTACAAGTAGCATTCATAAGAATGTCATTTTCAGTGAGTATACCCTTGTAAGTATTAGATTTAATTATGTTGCAACAATTACTGTTTCATTTCTTGTAAATTGCAATAAATGTTAATCTGAAATTAATTTTGATGATTGTTGTTGTTGTTTTTTTAATGTAGCTTGCATGCAGGATTTCTAACTATTTCAGCTGTTGTTTGTGTTTCAGATATTTTACAGTCCTGCTTTGTGTAGCTCCATCACATAGAGGACCCAATAGGCCATTCCATGGATGATAATCCTCCCCTGTGTCTGCAAAATTTGAAGAAATCAAATTTAAATTTGAAGAATGGTCAAAAATAATTATCCTCCCCCTCCCCCCCCCCCCCAGCAATATGGCCAATATTGAACTGGTTTGTCAGCAAGCCATACAAAAGCCCTAGAGTGGCATGTCTGCAAGCCAGCTTGTAATGGCTTGTTGGTAAACCAGAGGAATCCTTATAGTGGCTTGCTTGTAAACCATAATTAGTCAGAAATTGGTTTGTTTGTAAGCCACATTGCAGTAATATTGGCTTATCTTCAAACCAGATGGAACCAGAATTGGCTTACTGTTGAGCCAGAGAAGTGTGGTATTGGTTTACAAATAAGCCACTGTTCAGCATTATCTGGTATATGGGTAAGCCACAGTATCTAAAACATGGCTTGCTAGCAAGCCTAGTTCATATAAGAGTGGATTGCCTGTAAACCATTGTTCAGTACTAACTGGCAAACTGGCAAGCTGAAGTGATCTTTACTTGGCATGTATATATGCCGTATCAAAACCCAAACTGGCATGCACAGAAACCAGACTTGGCATGCCAGAAAGCCAAATATAAGCCAAAATTCACAACTCGAAACAATCCGTTTACTGACAAACAAGCCGGTTTATTTTTGGCTTGAATTTAGCTGGCCGGCAAACCAGAAAAATTTGCAGTGTACACGTTAAAAATTACGCTTGCGCTAAGTAAATACAATGACGCATAACCGCACTGGACATACCCAATGGTTCAACTGATTTTGTCTGGTAGCAGTAGATATCGTAGACTCCTACTAACTCCACATCTAATTATGTAGTTTTTTTTTACTAAAAGTGATTTGATTCAAATGGATTAAATGTGTGACATTTAGTTTTGAGCGATATTGAAATAACTCCAGAGGTTGACTCAGTCTTGTCGGCGGGCTCGATCAAAAAATGAAATCGCGTCGGGATCAATTCGCCAAAAAATTGCACAAAAGCAGGAAAAATAAAAATGTCCAATTACTCACTGTTAAACATAGTCGAGACGGAAAAAAGAAGAAAACTTTATTCATGAAGAAATCCTTACAATTTCAGAGTTCGTGGTTACACAAAAAATGCTATTATACGCAGAAGAAATTTTCAACACGCATTTTTCTGATGGCAATGCGTTTGACTACACAAAATACTGACGCCCATACTCAGCGCTAATTGATGACGAAACGGCATTTTTTTCATGGTCCCTCCAACCAAGATTGTACGAGAGCTAACATAACCAAGAGCAGTGTGAAATATGCCTAAAAATTCACAAACCTCCGCAAAAATCTAAATGAACGTCAAACACAAAATTTACAACAAACAAAAAGAAAACAACCCCAAACGGACTCACAACGTGACCAAAATTAATATACTTGCCTCGCTAATCGAAAGCAAGACCACTAAAATGCATTAAAATAAATTTTCACAAACATCAAACTAAGGAAAGAATCTACACTGCGACTGATGAGAAACCACACTCGGGTTTCGAAACGCAAGCGTCAAAGGGCGACTCTATCAACTTTGTAACAACATAGGTCCGGCTGCGTCTCGCCATAAGCTTTCCCACACAAACAAAACATTACCGTACACACTAATCCAAACTTCTCTACAAATATCCAAAGCGAAACAAACATTTCATTAACACAAACAATCGGATAAGAATGTAGGAACACATTTTCGAAACGAATCAACACAAAATTTGACACAAAAACATTAAGGATTATTAGGTGGCGAGCCTGTTTCACATTTTTTACATCTCGCTATATTGTCCGATGATTCTTAAAAATTAAGTCATCTGCCACTTTGATTCTGTATACGCGGTTTGGCAAAACCCATCTCTTCAATCGAAAGTCGGGCGATTCCATGGTTCTTTGGGGCACTTAAGTGTACGTCGAGCTTAAGGAATGTAGTTACATTCGCGATGTTTTATTCGAAATTATTTATTTCTTCTAGGGCAAATGCACATAATTTATGCTGTTGGAAATACTGGCCGCTCATAAGCAAGACAATAAATTCAATATATGTGCATCTTTACTTTTATTCTCAAAGTACCACCGACACCACAAAAAACAAAACAAAATTGTTTCAGTCCAGGTATGTTGCAACTCTGCCATGCTAATGGTCAACAGGAAATCAACCATAGGTGTCTTTTGGCACGCGTATACGACCAAGAATTGTTATTGTAATTTCCTGCATAAAATTAACAGCGAGGTCAACTGTCAAATCCTCTTGGCATTTCCTGGCATGTGAGCGATTATTGCTTTGTGAGATTGCGACCCCGTCAACAACTGACTACTCAAGTGGGTGTTGCCTGAAATTGTAACTTTTGAGCAAATCATTTTGGGCGATTTTTACATGTATTTTCCTCAAGGCAAACAACCACACTTATTATATCACTGACACGACAGCGTGCATGCTGAGAGGCAGCTTAGCTACCTGTAACTGTTGCCACCATAGGTCATAGATCATGTCAAACCAATCCTCGTTGCTATCTTTCAACTTTTAGTGCTTCGAGCAAAAAAATATCGGAAGCATCGCAAGATGATCTTGTACAAGTTCAAGCACTAAAAGGCTGACATGCCAGCCACGACTACTTCAGAGACTACCACGTTCACCGCTACCGTGTCCTCAGTGACATCAAGTTCAACGTTGACAGCAGATAAGCGGAAGCGCAAGCAACCCGGCACGGGAGAAAGTCACAGTGAGTTTCAAAGCAGTTGGAGCATCCAGTAGCCTTGGCTTCGCTCACAAGTTCGGGCCATCGGAAATGACAAAAAAGAATTTTGCTGTTATGTATGCTGTGCGAGAAAGCAAATAAAAGGAACGCGTTATCTCGTGGGTCTCAAGATTCACAAAAATCGGCAATGAATCGTCATATGAAGACTGATGATCATCGTAGGGCTGCTGTGGCGCGATCATCTGAGGATTTTATACGTGATTTTTTCTAGTAAAGGACTTTCCGAAACCAAGGAAAAACAGCGAGCAGTTCTACGTACGATCTATTATATGGCTAATGGAACGAGCACAATTAACGGCAGGGGGGCTGGAAGAGAAAATATATGGTGCATATATATTTTTACAGTCCCCCCCAACACCAGCAATAATTTTAGTGGCCCACCATCACCGGCAACAAAATTTTTGTGCACCCCTCCCCCCCCCTAAAAAAGATTACATAGGTACAAAGTTGTACACACACACACATATATATATATATATATATATATATATATATATATATATATATATATATATATATATATATATATATATATAGTAATAATTATCCTTGAAACTTTTAATATATGCTTTAGTTGAAAACAACATTCTTGCATTCTTGAAATAACAATAAACAAATAAATATATAAATAATCAACAAACAAGATAACAAATGTTCAAGCTTTACTACTTGTAACACCTACAGCTTCTTTTCAGTATTGTGTTTTGTTTACTGTGTGTCCACTACATATTCTAGTTTCCCTATAGCATGATGAAATTACCAGTTTCAACCTAGCCTCTGTATCATTACCAACCATTATTATTGTTCACAAAATGAAGTCAATTTTCAATAATAATATTGATCATTTCACACATAACAACTGTATTGTTAGGTTTAAGACTTGGTATTTCATCATGCTACAAGAATTTTTACAAGGAACTCCAGCTTCAACAAGGAACAAAAATACTGAAAAATATTCTCTGTCTGTCATGCTGTAAAAAAATGGTGGCCCACCCCTTACCTTCCCTGGAATTTTCATGGCCTACCCCAAAAACACTCATTTTTTTCGTGCCCCCCCCCCTTTTTCTCTCCCCCCCTGCCGTTAATTGTGCTCGGTCCCCAAAAGGGAGATGCCAGACCGAAAATTCGTGTCGTTGATTGAACTTCAACGTGAAAACGGATGGGAATACTTGAAAACAGAGACTTACACGCACCACGACAGTGTTAAAGCAATGCAGAGAGCATTAGCTGACACAGTACGAGAGAATTTCTCAGAAAATATCCGATTCGCCGTTTGTTGGCATACTTGTTGACGAAACAGTCAATGTCACCATTCACAAGAACAGGGGTACCTAAGAAAGTGTAGCTTTTGAATGAAAATGATAGCTTTGACACCGTGCCGGATAGCTTGGGTAGGGAAACGATAGTAGCTGGAATGGAATCCGCAAGTTTGGTCATCTAAAACGATAGCTTTGAACACATTTTCATGTTGAGGGCGTAAATCAAGATGGCCGACGGCAACGGCGGTGGAAGTGGCGGTAAGTATTTTACCCGTTTTCTCAACAAAATCACTAAATTCTGTCGTGTAAGATGCCGCGTTCAGTGAGGTTCATGTTCGATTACACTTCTGTAAAGTTTCTGCCCCCAGTTTACAAAATTTGCAGAGAAATCACCGTTTCCGTTTTCAAAGTGAACTATCAGGACTTCCTCCTATTCTAATACATGTACATGGATTTTGTATATGATAGTGTAAAGACGTAATCGTTAGGGTTGGAAATGTCCGTTTTACAGAGTTAAAACTTACCAAGATTTCAAAGTAGGCTTCAGATAAGATAAATAGGCAATTCGGATAGAGGGACTGTAATTCTGAAATCATTCTCATGAAATTTGTCACATACCCAATCACCTTGTGCAGGAGAAAACGAAAATCCCCTCCCAAAACATGAGAACCAATATTTCATCCAGGATGGCATCAACAGGGGAATTGTCTCTTTTATCATAATATTTGGGGGCATTCCACAAGTTCATGTGTTCTATTTTTATGTCCAAGGTGTGACTGACATAATTTCACAGGGTGCTTGTCCTGCTTGCCAACATGTCAATGGGGGGTCACTCCATCACCCTGTCTACATGAAATACTGCAGATTGTTAATTAACTCCCACATTCCTCTGTGCCAAGCATACCATGGGTAAAACAGATGGGATACTCTAAGTGGGGTGATTACCCCACCCCTTGGCCAAATTTCACGTATTAAAAATTCCATCTGGTACCCCACAATTTATTTGCCTGGCCATATTGCTGTAGGTGCCCCTTTGGGATTACATTTACATTAACTGCTTCATTAGGAAATTCTCTGGCCAGAGATATAATACTAAAACTACTGCCTAGAATCATGATTAATGGTTTCCTGTGCTTTCTCATGGTTTTAGGTGCTATGACACTTCTGGAAAATATTGAAGCTGGTGGGCCAACACTAAGAAGTCCTGAGACAGAAGATAATGATTCAGACCTAGGGAGTGTGGCGACTGGTGAAGTTTCAAATGATGCAGCAGTTGCAACTGGAACAGATACTGAATGTGTTTATGAAGGGAATGGCTCCAGTGGTGACCAGGCTTTGTCAGAGGTGTTGACTCACAAGCAGGAAGGTACAAGGAAATCCTGTGAATACAAATGCCATGTATGTGACAAGGTTTACAAGTCTAAGAGTGGACTGAGAAAACACTCCAGAAATCACACTGGGCAATATCCTTACAAGTGTCATTGTGGCAAAGGTTTTTCGGAGAGAAGACAACTTGTTGAACATGGCTGTAGCCATACAAACAAGGGCATAAAGACATGCAACATTTGTGGTTTTCAACCAAAGACATTTTTGGGCTTGAAATGGCATGAAGCCTCTCATATGCATGAAGTTCATGCATGTGATCAGTGTTCAAAGAACTTCAACTCAAAGTTGTCCCTTAAGCAACACAAAAAAGGCTGTCATGAGGCCAAGTACACATGCACTTGTGGAAAGACATTCGGACTTAAAAGTGGATACACAGCTCACTTAAAGACCCATTCAGATGAGAAACCATTTCAGTGTACATTGTGTAGCTACAAAGCTTCACGTAAAGGTGACTTAAAGAGTCATATGCTTTTCAAACATAGTGATTCAGCACCTTTTTTGTGTCCTGTTTGTGGTAAAGGTTTTAAGAGGAGAGATTTATTAGAAAAACATGAATCTCGAAAATATCCTTGCTGTAGTCTGGCTGAGACTGCACATATATGGGACGACAACTAAGTGTTGGGTGCAAAGTTATATGTCATGTTGATGTGTGAAGTTATCAAACATGTTACATGTAATTGCATGTCAATAGCAGACCTTCCCACAGCTCCACAATCTTTGTTTCCAATAGATGCATGACACCCCGCAGGATTAAATTTTGGAAACTGATAACGGTGACAATAAATACGGGCCAGTTCTCATAGCATTTAGTGTTGTTATTCCAAAATTATTCAAATTGTGAGTTTTGTCATCACAAAATGGACATTCACTGTAACTCTTGGCATTTTTTCCCCTGTATTTTTAGTTCTGTGTATAAGCTGTAGTTTCTTGTTCTACTTCCCCACAGCATGCTTGAATATCCAATATCTGCTTGGCAATATACTCTGTATATGTGTAATGTGTAATGACCATGGTTATTGTTGACAAATGAATTCTAGTCCAGACTTGAAATCAGTTTTCAACAATAACAATGCTCACTTATATGGGCTGTGTCTGATGAGCTAAATACTGGACATTTCATCATGCTTCAGGGAGTCGAACAAAAAAACTGCTGCAGATACACAAAACAAAGATACTGAAAAACTAGCCAAAAGTTACAGCTAATAGTTTTTAAAAACGAGCTAACCAAACTTTAAAAGAAAATAAATACAGAAATATATACAGGCTGGGTCAAATGCAAAGTTATTCTCATCCACTGTCAACCAATAGTAGCCATTTTATTTTGTCAAAATATTAAAGGAAAACTTACAAAACCACAAAGAGCAGAGAGACTATGATGCATATAATAATTGAGTAAAAAAGGAAATTGCATCACAAGTTTTTTATATATGCACACTAGTATATATTGCTGTTACACATGCATTAAGTAGATAGTAAAAAGGCTGGAATGTGCTTGTTGTACCCCTTACTGTTGTTACGCACTTGTTTAATTGTTTTGTTAGTGCACCCTCTTTGTAGCCTTCAACAAGGACAAGCTTTAAGAGTTCTAGTTCAGGCTTGTCAATGGCATGACTTTACACAGACTACAGGGGATGCTTGGAAAGGATAGACATATTTATCTTCAATCATTTATTATATGATTTTTTTAAGCAGAGGGCAAAAAAGCTGCATGTTAGGAGTTTCCTCAGTACATTGCACTTTGAATTTTGGAAGGGAATGGAAATCAGGTTCCCGGTGAACGTTTTCATGAACAAGCTCAAGCTCTTACAGTCGATTGTTATTTACAGTTGATGAACATTATGTACAAGAATTTCCTATTTCATTTTTGGAAATTCATCATATATTTAATAAATTTTCATTTTTATATAATAATTCAGCATTTTAAGTGCATTATTTTTCCATACAGAAATGCTGACATCATCACAGTTGACTGGGAATTTGCAGTTCACAAGTTTGTCTTTGCACTCTTTCCAAGTCTTACAAGTCCACTGAGCCTTCCTTCATTGACCTTATGGAATCCTCTGACTCCAGTGACCCCTTTGCCTGGTTCATGTAGCTTCGTTAGTCCCTTCAATCTGCGTCTGGCTGTGCGTCGTCTATCCGGCTTGTCAAATGGATGATCCTAGAAAATGGACACGAGGAAAACCAAATAAACTGACATCTTAATGATTTGAAAGCGGCTTTATAATTTAAAACATCCTTTCCATAAAGTGTTGAACCACATTTTGGACAAGATTTGAAAATTTGGTAACTATCAGAGTCACAGGTAACATGAAACACACCCCTGTCCCTTTTTGTAGTCTGAACACCTGGATAGAAAAATAGATAGTACAAATGTACTTGTAGGGAAATACATGCAAAGCTGGCATGGAAACAAAAATAACCTCAACTTGCAAACAGAGCATTAAGTAAACACACAGCTTGACAGAACTTATGCACCAGTCAAAGTCTACCAGAAGAAGGGACATAGTGCAGCTTGTTAAAATTAATAACATTCTAGTACAAGTTCCCTCACCCATGTGTCATGAGCACAAGGCATGACACATAGGTGTTCATTTGCAAAAATTAAAAAGGATGGAGGTACTGGGTTACAACAGATTTTTTCAGAAAGTGTAAAGGTGACACAAGAGGCTAAACCAAAATATAGATAACATATCATTATCATGTAGAGTGCAGTCTCCACTATTCTGTAGTGGGGTTTCCTTGAAGTGTGACACAAGCCCATTGCACCCATGTATGTACATGTATAGCTATTATGAACAAGACCTGTATAAGCATTGCAGTATGCCCTGGAGATGGGCTTTCAATGAACTGTTGCATTACCGTAAGTGTTATCTCTGAAATGTACGTTGGTGGGTCCATTGGCTGGGTACTTGGAGAAGAGGCAATCTCTAGTTCCTGCTGGGGATAAATGGAGGCTGATGACAATCTCACTGGAAAACCTCTGAAAGAGAAAATATAATCAAACATGATTTGTAATACATCAAAGGGTACTCCTATTTAAGTAAATGAAATGTACACATGTCAAGGTCGAGTCAACAAATGTAAAGTTTTGGACAATATGCTCATGCTGTTATCTTGGTTAAAAATATAAAGTTTTTCTTGGCATAAGGATAGGTTTAAAGGAATCAGTATGCATCATATAGTTGACAAATCATTTGTGTTATCATACAAAATAGTTACACCTAACATGATGACAGCATTTATGTAAACTTGTACCTGCAAGGGTCATAACGTACAACCATTTCTCCACATATCTTAGCAAAACTGGTCTCCAAGTCAACGCAGTTCGGGACACCATTTCTTGAACTTGAAAGTGATGCCAGACTTCCAAACAGACTCTCACACAGCTGACTGCTTACAGCACGTTGATTGTATGTCCGCCTTTTAACTACCCCACACAATATCAGCTCAGCATCAATACTGGCAATGGTAGATTCCCAGAGTGCCTTAGGATAGTCCTTCACAAACATTCCAGGAGGTGGAAAGGAATACATGTCAACCATAGACAGCAGAGTTTCCCTGTATCTACCAGTAAACAAACAATAAAAAACAAACAAAAACATGAAAACAGATAAAATAATCATTGAAACTTAATTTTTACTGAAAAACTTGCTATCAGCAGATGGGAAGAAAATTATTTTTTCTGACAAAATAATACAAATGTACAATGGTTTTACACCAACCTCATTTTCATTTTGAATCTTTCTACTGCAGGGATTCCTGGTTCATCCATTGAGTGAAACCATTCTCGAACAAGCTTGCACCATCTGGCAGAAGCACTGTAGCCTTTATGTTCCAATTGAGTCTGAACTTCCTCAGAAAAAGTAATGAGAGCAAAATCAGTACACTGCATATCCAAACTTTCTTGTAGCATGCCTAGTTTGAGAGAAGTGGTATTGTCAGCTGCTACTTCCAGGAAATGTTTTCTTTCAGCATCGCCAATGTTCCTTTTACATAGAGCAGACCTATGCCTGGTCAACAAGTGATGGGGGTCAATCTTCCTGACAAGGAGTTCATCTCTGTCTGTTGAATATTCTGGTATATAGAACCAATTTATTGGCATTCTTTCATCTATTTCAGGAATTAGCATACTGTGTTTGATCCTGGATTCATTTTTCCAATTTTCTACTTTTTCTGGAAATTTCCAATTGGCATACGAGACACAGAGAGCTTGCTTTGGGTACATTTTGCTGCACAGAATCCTTACACAATGAACAGAAAGACTGGGTGGTGACTTTGAACCTGTTGGAGTATCTATATCACCAGGAAGATGCAGGACATTCTTCAGACTACCCACCAAACATTCTTTGCGACCTGTCATAGTAACACTTTGGTGCTTGTGATCTTTCAAGTATTTCAGAATTACTTTAAGTTCTGGAATCGTCATCTTGCAAAGACTTTGACAGTTTTGTATTTGTTGTTTCAAATCATCAACATCTTTGCAACTCCATTTCAATGTCTGATCTTTTAACAGTGTCAGAATATTGTGAGCATCAGTTTCACTCAACAAAGAATCTTCTTCTGTATCACTCCCCATACTATGTGAAGATGGTAAATTTTGGGCACTTTGTATATCTGAAGCCAGCTCACTGTTGTTGACATCACCTTCAATACCTTCTTGGACAGCTGCTTCACCTTGAGCAGAACCTTGGTCATTTTCATTCTGTACATATTCTTCTTGTTGTTGATTCGTCTCACTCCCCATTTCCAAGTCATTGTTGTCTCCTAGTGAAATCACACACTCTGGAATTTCTTCCATTATTTGCTGAACATCTGTACTACCAACCTCTTCCACTGGTACATGTACTGATAGTTTGTGGTCATGGCTGTGAGTTAACTTCAAACATGCAAAGGCTGTCTGTGGAAGTTTATTACCTTGCGAAACTCTTATTACTCCAGCTGTCTTCTCAAAGACATCCTCAATATTTGTTATGGTATTAATACTCTTCATTTCAGAGACAATTTCGATTTTTGTCTTGCGACAGACTTCCTTCCAAAACGCCTTTTGTAACTCTAGAATAGTTTGCGGGTTCCCATTGTTACTGGTCTGCAACAGTGGTAGGTACTGCCCATCGAAACTCTGCACTGGGCAGTGAATACCTTGGCTGTGACAATAATTCAAGACATCTTCCAAAATACTTCTAACGACACTTGTAGGCAAGCTGTACCCCTTGAGGAAATAACAAATTGGTGTGCCGTGGGTCAGTGCTGAAGACCACAATCTGTCAGTATTGCATGCGACAAAAGCAATCACTTCTGTTGCTTTCTTCCGTGACAGTAGGTAGTGTTTCTTTAGATAACAGACCACTTCATCAAGAGTATCTTCAAGTTTTAGCAGTGGCAGGTCTTGCATCTTGGGGGTGGAGCATGTGACAAAGTTACCATGAATCACATCTGATGTGTATGGGTTCAGATTCTCTTCTGATATGGTCACAGCATTGTCTTTAAAGCAACAAGAATGCACAGATGACAATTCAGCAATAACGCTGCAATATTCCTGGCTATTTTTTTTTATCATCTTCCTGATTTCTCTTGCTGTGATAGAAAGTTTAGTGGGACACCGAGTTACATCACCTCCATAAATATGGTTCAATTCCTGCTGAACAAGTGACCAGATTTCGTCGTCTTTCTCGACCCTGAATACCTTTGTTGTTTGCTCTGTCCATACACAAAACAGACACCACTGAATGCCTGGCTTGCACCTTATATGCGCTTGCACTTGTAGGTAGTAGCGTGGTGGTATGGAATTTGGCACTCTTCCACTCTTTGGGCACTTACACTCCACAGCTGCAATGTCATTATGGTTCAGGTTATTATGAATAAATCCATCAGGTGATATAATCATATCAACATTTCCAACTCGTATTGGGAAGGCACCAACTTCTACAAGACAACATTCTGGATAAAGTGCAGGTAAGACCTTGGATGCCAAAGTAGCCAATGAACATACTTCATGTTTTGTGCCCCAGTCCATTGCTTCTTGGACAGATGTATCAGGAGGTGGCCTTTCAAAACCAAGAACAGCTTGCTGATAATGTTCTCTTTGACCTTTCAATCCTGCGCAGCCTACAGCATTGTATAGTGTGCTTGCAGTAACCCTTACTTGTTTACGTGCCTGAAACCATAGTGACGATCTCTGTTTTATAAATGGGAGTCCTTGGTCAATAACATATTCAGCAAACTTCTCGAGGGGTTCTTCACCACAACCAAGAAAGAGATCGATATCATGCAGGGCATGGTACCTCCCACAGTGATCAATAGGAATAGTTGCCATTGTTGTCCATGTATTCCTATCAGAGAACAGTGCAGCACACATTTCAGCAATACTGTCTCGAAGCCTGTCACCAATGGCATTTGATTCTTTTAATTCCAGTATATTGGCCATCACTAAACTTATTGGATATTGGTATTTTGTTGATGTTTGGTCAACTGCTGCACGAGCTTTGAGCTTTTCTAAAGCATAGTTCTTCTTTTCAAGAGTATCTCTTGTGTCGGCTTTCTTCTTTGACAGCATTGTCAGCAATGACCGTAAATGTTCCAAAATTATACTTGTGTTTACTTTGTTAGCGGTTGATTCTGTATCAGCAGACAACTTCTTTATGGTTTCTACAGATTGCACTTCCTGTTGGTGTTGTTGTTTTTGAACTGCAGGTGACAAACAACCAATTTCACTCTCTTTACCAAGAAGATTTATGTCCCCCTTGTCACCTGTAAGACTGGAACCACCTTTTTCCCATCAAGGGAAATACAGATACTTGTATCTTCATGTGCGACAGCAAGTTTGTTGATGATATTGGTACAATTCCTGGAGGAATACTTCTAGGCCACTCACCATTATACGGATCGAATGATTTCAGGACATCTTCATTCGGAATTGCAAGGATGATATCTGCTTCCTCTCCAGGAAAGCTGCCTTTTTCTTGTCTATTGAGTAAAATTGATCCCGCATGTTTCCATCCACATAGAAAGCGAAGTGGAGCTGCACCAAACTTATTGATAAACGTCTTCCAGAAAATCTTACTTGTGAAATTGAACCGCATTTCTGTTAGAGAAGTTGAATTAAGAGCCTTCACTGTGTCCAAGAAAATGTAATAAGTTAAACTCCCTGGTTTAAATGAACCATTACTTATGGCGGATAGAAGCTCAAGGAGTAGATTGTCCCCTTCGACTTCATTGAGTATATTCAAGCAAGATTTCACCAAGTCATCTACAGAGTCATTGCTGTCAATACAACTTTCTGTAGATTTCTCTTTGCAAAAGCCTGTCTTCCTGTAATGAGCATAGTCCACATCTGATCTCTTATTATTTTGAGAAAGGTGCACAACTTCATCCTCACGAGCAGTACATGTATGTTTGGTATGCAGTGAACTCATGACAGTCATTTCTTCTGTGTCCTTAAGCTTGTGGTTAACATCATTATGTAATGAGACATTTTCGCAATATGAGAACTTACACTTTGAAACACCAAAGCCACATTTATCACATATTTCACCACGGGAGAGATTGGAATGTGTATGACTTGTATCATCATTATGTGATTGGATATTTTCACAACTTGTGAAGGTAAAGTCAGGAATACCACAGCCACACTTTTCACACATTTCACCACCAGAGAGATGGGAATGTGTATGGCTAACATCTCTGACACTGTTGCTTTCCTTGAAAGAACCACAAATGTCACACATTTCATATGCAACTAGTATAGAATGATGACATGAACTTCTGGATCCATATCCAATTCTGTTCACAGTTCCACATTGAGAACAAAGTATCCCATAAATTGTATCATCACCACAAGTCTGCAAAACGTCTGGCTTCCTGATTTTGATCTGACAAGATGTACAAATCAAACTGTGCTCAAGGTTGGCCTCTTCAGAATTTATCTCTATCCCACTAAGATTTTCAGCTGAAGTAGCATGTAACTCTCCACTTTTGATACATTTTCTTACATCATTACATTTTACAGGTGTACTGTGGCATAATGGCATATGGACCTCTGGTAGTTCAGCCAGTTGTTGCTCTGAAAAGTTACAAATAGTAAACATATGAAAGTTAATATGCTGATGGGTAAAGTGTAGTATTTTAAGGTCAGACAGCTTAATGTCATATTCTTGAACAAACCAAGACTATGAGAATACAAATCAAAATATGACTGGATATATAGCAAGTATCACTTTGTCACACATTTAAAAGATATGGGATTTCTAACGTTTTCTAATCTAATTCATCAAGGGATAAGAGGACAGAAACCATTGGCTATGTCAAGTAGAGAGTCTAGTCTTTACCTGTACCATTTTTGGTCTCTTGATGGAACATAAACAGCCAGTATCTCAGCATTTACATCTTGCACACTTTTTATTACAACAAAATCTACTTCAGTGTAGTTCCACCCTTATAACACTCTAACTTATAATGCTATATGAGCTTACCAAAAACGTCATCCAAGTTCTTTTTCTTTTTGCGTCTGTCCAGAGAAAGGAAAAGGTTTGATTTTCTCTTTCTTGGTTGCTTGGCATGCTCTGTAGTAGGTAGAGAATACGTGTTACATATCAAAGGTTCTTCTTTGTCCAGCAACAGGGGGTGGGCATGTGGCAAATTTCATGAGAATGATTTCCAAATCCCAAATATTCAACTCCAAAGTGGGGTCATTTATGCTGCATATGAAGAAAGTGTTCGTGCAAATGGAAGGTACAGAAAAGAAATTTTCATCTTTGAAAGTTTGAAATATTGGTGAGCCTTTAACAACTCTGTAAAAGTTAAAAACGGACATTGCCAACACTAACGATTACGTCTTTTACGCTATCACATACAAAATCCATGTACATGTATTAGAATAGGAGTCCTGATAGCCTGTTCACTTCGAAAACGGGAACGGTGATTTCTCTGCAAATTTTGTAAACTGGGGGCAGAAACTTTACAGAAGTGTAATCGAACATGAACCTCACTGAACGCGGCATCTTACACGACAGAATTTAGTGATTTTGTTGAGAAAACGGGTAAAATACTTACCGCCACTTCCACCGCCGTTGCCGTCGGCCATCTTGATTTACGCCCTCAACATGAAAATGTGTTCAAAGCTATTGTTTTAGATGACCAAACTTGCGGATTCCATTCCAGCAACTATCGTTTCCCTACCCAAGCTATCCGGCACGGTGTCAAAGCTATCATTTTCATTCAAAAGCTACACTTTCTTAGGTACCCCTGAAGAAGCTGATTATGTTGCTGAAAATCGTTGATGATGGAAAACCCCGTACAATATTTATTGGGAACAACACTGTTTTAAACGGTACAGCCCAAACAGTAGCTGACAAAATTTTATCAGTAATCGGTGATCATGGAATTGAAATATCGAAAGTATGGGTCTCGGCTCAGACGGGGCTCCCGCCATGACGGTAGACATAACAGTGTCGGCGTACGATTGAAACATCAGAACGTATATCTTATCCGTGTCCAATTGTGCCGCACACGGTTGGCACTTGGCAGCAGCCGATGCTAGTCGCGGTGTCAAGAAAGTTACGAAGTATAAAGAGACTGTGAACAACATTTTCAACTTTTTCAAGTATTCTGCCACAAGATACCAGAGATTACGAGAACTAAATAAAATTCTCGAAAGCGAAGATGTCCTAGTTTAAAAGAGCCTTGCTCAGTGCGATGGCTGTCTTTCGGCCTAGCCGTCAGAGGAATTTACGACAACAGGCCAGCGCTTGTCATTGAATTCGATGAAGAAGCAGCACAACGTGACAACGCAGTTTCTGGCGGTCTCTTATAGCAGATCAAACAATACTCGTTCTTGGCCATCACGCATTTGCTGATGGACGTACTGCTAATCATGGACTGTTGCAATCTTGTATTCCAACGAGAAGATGTCAACTTTGCTACAATCGAACCGATGGTCCAATTAACGATCGCGTCTCTACAGCTATCATTAGAACCAGACAGTCTAGGCGAACATGAGAGCAAGCTGACGAGGGAAATTGAAAACAATGTATATCGTGGTCATTTTCTAACTCACGTAACTGACAATCATGTCGAAGGTTATGCAAATGTCAGGCGTGACTTCATAACGCATCTCATCAAACGACTGCAAGCACGATATCCCAGTGAATATACTGATTTACTAATGTGCCTCGATAAAGTTCTAAATGCCAGCAAATATCCAGATCGTGATGTTGAGATCCGTGATTATGGCACAGAGTCTCTGGCGACACTGATTGCCCATTTTGGTGCTAATGGCGTTGAAGATGGCGTGCCAATGGTAGCCCCAATACATGGGCCCGATTTGAAAGCCGAGTTTACTCAAATGAAACTGACTTTGCGTGCCCACGGACGACCCAATTTCAGTGAATCTTGTCGTATTCTGATAAACGAATATGGATAGCTGTTCCCATTGTTCCGATTGGTAGCCTGCATAGCTCTAGTGATTCCTGTTTCGTCCGTACCCTGTGAACGGGGATTCGGTTGCCAAACCGCTTACTCATTGCACAACGTAATAGACTAGGTGACGATCATGCCGATGATCTGATGCTCCTTACAATGGAATGCCACTGGTTGCAGACTTTCTTTTTGACAGAGCAAGGAGAATCTTTGCTTCGCGTGCTAACAGAAATCCATTAAATTTTAGAGGCACATTCTTATGATAACCTGTATAAATTTTTACCACTGTAACAGTGGTAACTACAGCATGGAGCGAGAGACGTTACCTCTATGGTTACAGTGCCTCAGAATACCACGTTGCACACTGTCAGTGTATGTGTGATTATGATCAGTTTCGCATTCTTATTTTCATTCAATTCAAATTTGTTTTCTCTGTTCAGTATGAATACTGGTACATCCAAATATCATGATGCTATTAAAATTATCCTCGTTATCGTAAACATTTGTTACAAGTGTCAAAAAAATAATTGCAACATTTTTGCTCACAGTTGAAAGCGGAATTGGCCGTTACACATTCAGATGACGACGATACGCATTTTGCTAAGCCTTTGAGTACGTGAAGGCATTGCCAAAATTTCGACCGCGAACACTGAAATTTCATACAAGATAACATCGCAGATCGACCATCAGGCTAACACACCTTCAGGTACCCAACAGACGCGCTCGATCGATAGATTGTTCAGGTCCGATCGTGATCTCAGGATAAAAATCAATAAATGCACACCCAGTTGATGAAGTGATTCAACGCGTACACACATAAGTTTTAACCCTTATTACACAATTTTACGGAACGCGATTGGTTCTTCTGTACTATACTGTATTAAGACATAAACCAGGCTGGTGTACTTCATGGGTGCGATCATCAGCGAGGCTAACAACCGACAATAATACCATCACTGCAAATATTTCTGGTTTGCCGGCCAGCTAAATTCCGGCCAAAAATATAGCGGCTTGTTTGTCAGTAATGCATTGTTTCGAGTTGTGAATTTTGGCTTATATTTGCTCTCTTGGCATGCCAAGTCTGGTTTCTGTGCATGCCAGTTTTGGTGTTGATACGGCATATATACATGCCAAGCAAAGATCACTTTAGCTTGCCAGTAAGCCAGTTAGTATTGAACAATGGTTTACAAGCAATCCACTCTTATATGAACTAGGCTTGCTAGCAAGCCATGTTTAAGATACTGTGGCTTGCCCATATACCAGATACTGCTGAACAGTGGCTTATTTATAAACCAATATCACACTTCTCTGACTCAATAGTGAGCCGATTCTGGTTCCATCTGGTTTGAAGATAAGCCGATATTACTGCAATGTGGCTTACAAAAAACAATTTCTGACTAATTCTGGTTTACAAGCAAGCCACTATAAGGATTCCTCTGGTTTACCAACAAGCCATTACAAGCTGGCTTGCAGACATGCCACTCTAGGGCTTTTGTATGGCTTGCTGACAAACCAGTTCAATATTAGCCATATTGCCGGGGGGGGGTAATTATTTCTGACCATCCTTCAAATTTAAATTGGATTTCTTCAAATTTTGCAGACACAGGGGAGGATTATCATCCCATGGAATGGCCTATTGGGTCCTCTATGTGATGGAGCTACACAAAGCAGGACTGTAAAATATCTGGAACACAAACAACAACTGAAGTAGTTAGAAATCCTGCATTCAAGCTCCATTAAAAAAAAACACAATAATCATCAAAATTAATTTCATATTAACATTTATTGCAATTTACAAGAAATGAAACAGTTATTGTTGCAACATAATTAAATCTAATACTTACAAGGGTATACTCACTGAAAATGATATTCTTATGAATGCTACTCGTAAAATCATAATAATAACATAATTTGATGCTATAAAGTTTACCTCATGCGTCTGATGCAAAATTGCTAGCTGTTTCACCGGGAAATACCCCTGCGCATTACAGAAAACTCATAATTGTCACCACATTTAGTTCACTTCCCAACTTTCTCAAGCAAGGAAGTAAGCTACAAATTGACAAGTTCCGTCATACATCTGATGTAATTAACCTTTGAAACCCTAGTTAATTAAGCAAACCCAGCACAACATTGTCTCTTCCCATGCTGCAGAATATTACACCTTTAAGAAACAACACAAACTGCTCGCTCCTTCAAAGACGAGCATACCAAAACAGGACAGCTGCTTTGCATCTCTTCCTCGGAGTTTTCCAGCATCCTGGAATATAAAAGATGTAAACATTTAAAATTTGAGGCACAAGATTAGATCATGGTGAAAACACTCAGTTGCCAAGCTACCAGTACAATGAGGGCAAGGCCTATCTACTGGTATGATTTAGGGAATTTGTACAAGTATATTGGATTGTTCATTGTAGCATTCGAAATTTCAGTCATGTTCTTAAACACATATTTGACTGCAGGTACATTGTTATCAATTCTTTTTTTGTGCACCAATAATCTGACATGACTACTCAGGGTAAAGTCTCTTAGCATGAAAAAGATAGCTCTCACAAGTTATTGCTAATGTCATAGGCCTTGCTGCATCACTACACTGGCAAAAATGTGTGAAACTATGGTTTGAATGTCATGATAATGAATTTAAAATCCAGAATATCAAAATGAATATATTACAAGGCAAGGTATATTAGAGTCACAGTGCAGTGTGCTTTTGAGACTTGCAAAGAAATTGGACAGACTTTGAGAAAGCATTTTATCACTCTGACTATTCAGCAGCCATCATTGATGATATTCTTCACGTGTTATATAGTTTGAAATAAGTAAATGAGGCTCCATTAACTGTAACTTTTGGCTACTTCTTCAGTATTTCACTACTGTTTATCATCTACAGTTTCTTGGCCTACTTTCTTCAGCATACTAAAATGCCAAGTATTATGTTTGTAAACACAGCCTGTATTTTTATCATTTTATGAGTAGTATAATCTTGATTATAATATTATAATGAACCAGGTTGCTACTACGCATGCGCACTAGGTCTTGTATTTCATTCAGTACTCAGCTAGTGCAAGAGTTAGAAGCTGTTGTGAAAGTTGCTGTTAATTCATTAAAAAATGACAACGAAGATTGCCAGAAGCCGTCGGCAACGACCATCAACATCTCCACGACAAAATGGAACGCCAAAGGCTGATCCAGAACTAATCCGCATGGAAAAACTCGCCAAGGAGGAGTTTGGTCTATCAGACGATACAGTGGCCTGCCTAGTTCGTAATGGCTTCACTACGTTTCGAACTCTAAAAGCAATGCAGGAACAGGACCTCCGTGACCTTGACGTTTTACCAGGGCAACGCTGTCTACTTCGTGAGGCCGTGAATAACCTGCGTGTCACAGGGGATGGCAAAACGGAACCTCAGTCACTCAGCAATTCGGACTCAACGTCACTTCCCGCCCAAACCTCGCAGCAGTGCTCTTTTGGCGCAGCTAACCGACCCCATAAAGGTGCTACACCAATTAAACGAGAGACTGATATGCCGCCGCCACAAGAACTGGACAGTATTGAGCAGTTACTCAGTCGCCTGCCATTTTCAACCTCGGAACAAAATGCGGGTGAGTCCTCTATCATCAGTAGTATTGGCCGTAAACCTGTCAATTTCGCGCCAAAAAGTGCCACGGCCTCATGAGTTTATTCGCCTCGACAGCGGTAAGCCGGCGAAAGAATTTGATGAGATCAACTGGGCTCAATTCTGGGAAGGAAACTTGAAAATCCTCAGCATTATGGTTGATCAAAATTCTGACGAGATCAGCGGATATATTCAACATTTAACCTTTATTGCGAGCAAAGCAAACAAATACAAGGCTAGTGCCTGTATGTTGTATGACAACAAGTACCGTGATGACATGGAATGCACCGGTGCCAAATGGGGCCCCTCTAACTCCGACGCTAACAACGTAGCCTTCGGTCCGGGCGATACCCTCACCCGCCTCCGTAGTGGTCGCAAAGATAAAGAAACTACTCGTGGAAAGAAAGATGAGGAGAAAATGAGGGCTTGTATTCGCTACAATACCACTCAATGCAATTCTACGAATTGTCGGTACACTCATGCGTGCCTATTGTGTAACGAGGTAGGACATCGTAAAGATGACTGCAATGCTTATTCCAAGAAATCGACAGAAAAGAAGAAACCTGAAAAGTGAGTCTTTCGGAATGATTGCCCGAACCAAGTTGTCTCCACTTGTCCTGACAACACATGTTCCGCATTACGTTCTGACTTTGTTAAGGAAAACACCGCAGTGTTGGGCCTCCCGCCTGGAGCTAGCCAAAATGCTACATTGTATGAACATTTTGATACTACTGCCAATACTTCGCCCGCCGGCGCCAAAACCTTTGTCTCAGCTGCTCACGCTGAACAGACTTCGATGGCGTGCTCTCAACTGAATGCTCGAGCCTGGGAGAGAGAATTACGCGACGATCCGGACAAAGAATTCTTACTCGATGGCATCCGAAACGGATTCAAGCTTATCGACGAGGATACTCCTATCGCCAATTATGAATGTAACAATTATAAGTCAGCCACAAACGCTGATACGAAACCAAAACTAGATAAACTCCTCCTTTCCGAACTTGAGCAGGGTAAAATTACCTTTTGTGGGTCAAAAAAACCACACTGTGTCCATGCATACGGCGCTGTTCCAAAGAAAGACTCTGACGAGCCACGTCCAATAACAGACTGCTCACGACCTTTTGGCAGGTCGATCAATGACCATATGTCTCCTCCAAAATTTAGTTATAATACTATTGACGATGTCATTGCCTGCATGACGAAAGACTGTTACTTTGCCGTAGTGGATATCTCGAAAGCATATAGGTCTGTTCCTGTTCACCCGGAACACCGTACATTTCAGGGTTTCAAGTGGATGTTTGGCCCCCACGATGCCACGCAGTACTCGTATTATATTGACAATTGTTTGTGTTTTGGTCTCTCTTGCGCGCCTAGTATTTTTACTCGCATTTCCAATGCTATTGCACGTATGATGAGAAAGCGAGGTTTTACAGTTATAAACTACTTAGATGACTTCCTCCTTATCGGGAATTCCTATAATGATTGTTTACAAGCGCAACATAGCCTTATTCAGTTGTTACATTACCTTGGCTTCAAAATTAGTTGGTCCAAAGTAAGAGGACCCATGCAGAGCATTACCTTTCTTGGAATTGAACTTGATTCAGTGATGATGGAAGTTAGACTTCCCCAAGACAAGCTTGCCAGACTACGGTCTGATATAAACATGTTGTCCTCAAAACGTAAGGTTACAAAGAGGCAATTACAATCTTTAGTCGGTATTTTATCGTTTGCCGCCTCAGTTGTCAAAGGTGGTCGGACTTTCACTAGACGTGTAATAGACTTAATGAACACACTAAGACGTCCTAATCACAAAGTGAGGATTAGCAATGAGTTTCGCAAGGATTTAGAATGGTGGTCAAGCTTTGCTACCATTTTTAATGGCAAAGCCAAAGTTATAAACAGTACTCGCACCCCGACGTGTCACTTGCAAACTGACGCCTCGTTCTCAGGATACGGGGTTTATTTTCAGGGAGACTGGATTGCTGGAGCATGGCACCCGAACGCAGTTCCCCAACCAAATGAAATAAGTCACTGTCCCTGGTGGAACCAGATCGATATTCCTGCGGAAATCTCTAGTAACATTAACTATTTAGAACTGCTTCCCATTCTGCTCGCAGCACGGAAATGGGGTAATGATTGGCAAAATCAACATGTTGTGGTTTATTCAGACAATACACAAACAATCTCCTTTATAAACAAGGGCACATGTCGCAATGCTATTGCTATGGAGTGGCTCCGTCAATTGTTTTGGTTGTCAGCCACCCACAATTTTCACATTACTGCTCGTCATATCAAGGGTATTAACAATGATCTTGCTGATGCACTCTCGAGATTATGTGAACCTAATCAGTGGCAACGTTTCCAATCACTTAATATGACATGTTAATTCTGTCTCACCTTTCAGAACGTTTACGTAGAGAACTATGCCAAGAATGGGCTACTTTCAGACAGAATGCTGACGCTTCCTCAACCAACAAAACCAGGAAATCTCAGTGGAAGTCCTTTCTCTTGTTTTGTGATAAACTGCACCAAACGCCATTACCTGCTTCAGCGGAGCTGGTTTGTTTGTATTTAGTCTTCCTTGCGAGAGACAAAAAGTACTCAACTATCATAAATTACCTAAGTGCTGTACATAAGTTGCACCTTGAATTGGATACCCAGATCCCAAATTTCATGAATCTTACCTTGTGAAATGCACCCTGAAAGGGATCCGCCGTCTGTTAGGTGATCTACCGTCCAGGAAACTAGCTATTACTCCTAGTATTCTTTTAATTTTTTTTCCATTGTGGATGTTTCACTGCCCACCTATTCTGGCTACTGGGCTGCCATTCTGACGGGTTTTCACACCTTTTTCAGGAAGTCTAATCTTGTTCCCCCGTCAGCAGCACAATATGATCCTAGCATCCACTTATCTAGGGGGGATATTTCCCTGTTTGAATGGGGTATGGTCGTTCGAGCCAAGTGGTCTAAAACTATCCAATATAACGAGCGGACCCTTCTCATCCCAGTTGTCCGCACGCAAGGGTCACCTCTGTGTGCAGTAGCTGCTGTTGAATATCATTTTAAGCAGTGCCCAGCTGATACACTATCACCAGCCTTCCTGACAATGGCTGGGTACCATACTCATCCCATTAATTATAATATGTTTACTAAGGTACTCAAAGAATGGATCAGTTTATCAGGTCATGATGCATCTCAGTATTCTGGACACAGTCTCCGTCGTGGAGGGGCCACCTTTGCGCACCAGTGTGGGGCGTCCTTAGAGATGATCCAGCTGCAAGGGGATTGGTCATCTATGGCAGCCCTTGTGTACTTGGCTCGTCCATTTCGCCAACGTACCAAAGTGGCCCAACTTGTGTCTCGTGAATTGAGCGTTTTCACAGTTTCCTAAGATTTTAATGTTAGACTGACTTGTACACTTACTAGTGTGTAGTTTGAAATGTAAGACTGTTTTCCTGTTTGATTGTTGTTTGTTTTGTTTTGTTTTTTCCCCCTCCCGCTGTTTTGGGATTTTTCTTGGCGCCTGCAGTTGGGTTTTTTTACCCCTCTGCAGGTGACCAGTGTTTTTCTGCAACACTGTGTCTGTGTGATTCTTTATTAGTGTTGTAATTACCAGTTTACCCTTCCGTTTAGTGAGATCATTATGAGTAGTATAAACTTGATTATAATATTATAATGAGCCAGGTTGCTTAGTACGCATGCGCACTAGGTCTTGTATTTCATTCAGTACTCAGCTAGTGCAAGAGTTAGAAGCTGTTGTGAAAGTTGCTGTTAATTCATTAAACCCACCCACCCTACCCGGCGCCTGCAGTTTGGTTTTTTACCCCTCTGCAGGTGACCAGTGTTTTTCTGCAACACTGTGTCTGTGTGATTCTTTATTAGTGTTGTAATTACCAGTTTACCCTTCCGTTTAGTGAGATCATTATAATTGACAAATGAATTCTTGTCCGGCCCTAAATGAAATTTGCCAACAATAACAATGTTACATGTACATACTGTACTGGGTAGCTAAACATTGGATGTTTCATCATGCTTCAATGACTTGAAATGGGAAACTGCAGTTGATAAGCAGAACAAAAATGCTGGCAGAAAGCCCCAAGTTGTGGCTAATGGAGACCAGAACAAAAGAACTAAGCCATAATCTACCAAGTAAACATATGATTCATGTAAACGAGGGTATGATCGAAGTTCATATGAGCTTTTTATCTTGAAACAAATTGACAAATGCAGATTTGACATGGCAATGTCCTTGTAAAACATCCTAGCACAGCTTTGACGAGCACTCTGTGTACCACCAATGTACCTGACAACACTAAAGCAGGGGTGATTTGTACACATCTCTGATATAGGAATGTGTGCTGTAGGTATGTGACGTGCCTAACACTATATGCATGTACCAGAAGTGCTGTTCACCTCCCTGTACCAGGACTTGTGTTCAGCATTTGAGGCACAGTGATGAACACATCCACATACCAGCTATAGCCCTGTTGAAATTTTCAGCCCCTTTTTAACCTGCTCACATAAAAGCTTACCTCCCAGTACCAGCCTTATTGTAAACACACAGTGCAATTGTGCCTATACAGACATTCATGTACGAGTTATGTTGGAATTTTCCCTATTACAGAACAGTACACATTGCTTCTACAGGGATGATTTCGAAGCAAATTTTCAAGCTCATTTTTTCAAACCCATGTTACATGTACTATTTGCAAAACTATTGTACAGGACTGTTGACACACTAGGTACATGGATGTGAAATCCAGAAGTGGTACTTATATCTCTGACTATACTATACTGGAATATTATTTTAAAAGCTGGTAGTCTCTGTAGCTTCTCAGAGCTGGTACAGGTATGTGCACATCCCTGAACCAGCCCTCAGAATGTAACAGGGCTGTGAGAGATTTCCAGTGTAGGGTTACACGGACGTGGTTGTACTGAATCAGACAGAAATTATAAATGCAGCATGACTAACATACATTATTAACCCAGTTCATATTTGTACAGCATAGTTAATGTTAAAAATCTAATTTCAGTCTGGAATAGAATTCATTTGTCAACAATAACAATGGTTGTTAAGCATGTACACAGTACATTGTCAAGCAGAACACTGGTATTCAAGAGACTGGTACATAGCTATCAAAACTGTAGTTTGTACACACAACAATGAAGATTGAAAATTACTAAAACTTACAGCTAATGTCAGAGCAAACTAGTCAAGGCACACTATGTGCCTTGACTAGTTTGTACTGAATCACAGTTACAAGTTATTTCAACCAGCAATACATACGTCACAATTGTAACCTTTTTTCCAGCTGCAGTTTTTCCACCAAAGACACTCTTGAGAGCCAAAATATTTTATGCCTGTTTAAAAATAAGGGAAATGGCAAAATATGTTTTGATACACCAGACTAAGATTCAATATCATAAAATAGGTGAAAGCAAGTGGCTCCCCTCATATGATTGATTATAACAATAAAAAATTAAACATGTCTGTCTGTTGTGTGACCACGGCAAAGATAATATGTCACAGATATGTGATAACAGCTGAAATTTAAACAAAACCCAAAGTGTCAATGTAATATATGGAAATATGAGGAACATTCATGCCTGATGTAATTATTATCACTGCACATAACGATACTTGATCACCTTTTATATACCCGCTCTTTTAGTTCCATATCTGAAGCAGACTCTTCATTCGCTTACACATTGTACTCAGAGAATTTATTGTTAATTTTTGGAGCAGAAGGCATTTTCTGTATCAAGTATACTATGTCCTGGACAATCTGTTGAAAAAGAAACAATAATTATCTATTACCGGTAAGTGGACGTCAATAGTCACATTTGTACAGGAAGTTATTTGCTGAAAATGAACCACTTTAATATTAACCCGTCTTGAGTGACAGGATGGCTCACAAAATTTGTACAAGCAATGTTGAAGGACCCAAGTTCAAATCATGCTGTGGAAAGATAAATTTGCCTTGAATAACAGAATCAACCATTACATCATTTTGGCCAAAGGATTTGTGAGGTATGTGTCTGTATTAAATCATCTAAATTGCCAGTTTTAGGTTATTATCAACATAAACAAGAAATATCATCCATGGAACAGTTTGTCTGTTATTGAAAGAATGGCATGGGGTACCTGCAAATAAGCTGTGGCAAGTCAGTTTGCCTGAAAATCACACAGAAAGGAAGCGTGAAACAAAAGTGCAGTTTTACTCACTTTTTTAGGTAAAATGGGCATCTCTTTACTGTGGCAATAGCTCTTGTTGCAGCTACCGTATTTGTTGGTGTCTCCGTCCTATACAATAATGACAAAGGGTAATTAAATGCAATTTTCCTGTGAACAGATGGATTACAAAATGTAAATGATTGCTCTCTTTCTTCCGTTCAGGATGGAAAATGGCAAGGGGTTATTAAATGTACAACAGACTACAGACGACGTACACCGGACGACGCATCCACGATCCACCCTCTCAGAATAACCCTGCGTACAGGTCTGTGTGTTCCCGGCGTTATAAGTTATAGTTATACGGCCTCCGCCACAGCCCTGCAACGGTCTATGGAGATAACTGGGGTCTCTGCGGCCGTATAACGCCAGGAACACACAGACCTGTACCCAGGCCTACTCTTAGAAAAGCTCCTCATCGCTGACCAGCTGACACAGTGGAGCTTAGAAAACGCATGTGATTATTCACCGAGCAGGACGATTTCGGGGGAACACATTCATTCGTGGTCGTGAAAAGCCATACAAACATGATAACATACAAAAGGGACAAACACACATCAGTTCAGCCTGATAAAATGAAATCGAAGGCTAATTTGTTACATAATGATCATTGATAATGAGTAGCAGAGCTATCAATTTTCACTCAATTCATAGTCATGATGGTGTAGCGGTATGTCGAAGACAATGGCGAACAGTGGTGACAAGGAAATTTTCACTTTTTCCAACAATACAATGGTTCAAGCTAACCGATATGCTTTGGGGAAAAACAAGCCTGGTTTAAATCAATGACTTTGCAAATCTTCCATGGAATATGCAAAAACAAGCTTACGTTTGATTTGTGGCCGTGCATTCCATTCCAAAACGTCCGTTCCAACTTGCATCATGACCCGTGTATATGTGGTGGCGAATAGCCATCGTTTAGGTACATAGCCAGTTCTTGCTTCATCGGTGACGGAAGCCATTACTGTCGACTTGTGCCGAAGTACGGAATCGTAAGCGCTGATACGTCAATACCGTGTCAGCTACGGTGCGAAGGCCAGTGGAATTCTGAATTTTGGCGCGCAGTATCATACCACACACCACATAGGCAACTGCCTCACGTATAGGGATGGGGATTCCACTAGCCAGCGGTCCCTTTAAGAGTACGATCAATCAACAAGTACTATAATTCCTACATATGTCATTGAGATATAATATCTATAACGAAGTTTAAACATTGGCTTGGTGAATAATTGTGTAAAATCGAACTATTTTAAAGTGTAATGTTATGACGGTCAAAGGTTAGGGACTTCCTCCTTTACGCTGTTTTGGTAATTCGAGGCATAGAACATTCATTTCAAACATGTCCTTATTATAGAATGCGTCGGACTTGTCCCGGGATCAAGACTGTGGCCTGGCAAAAATTCAGGATATGCCTACAATCCGGGCCTACAGAGAAAAGCATTGATCGCGATTTCAGGTTTGTTACTACTGCACCCGCGCATTCGGCCAAAGTTGGTTGTTGCGTGCTTGACACACGGTTGTGGTAGCTTTAGTCTGAGCCATGAATTATTGTGGTTTTTACTTTCGTCGTTGTCTCGGAAAATGTTGACAATCCAACTTATAGGCCCTACATTTATTTTTGCATGGTAATGAAAGAAAAATGACGTCATTTGAGATCAACGCTTTTTATTGTCAATTAATTCCTTCAATTTGTTTTGATATTAAGGATGTGCCCACAGACTTGAAGCAAGTCCATGTCTTTTGTTCAATTGAAAACTTCACAAAATTGTATCGCCCAAACTAAAGCTAAGCCTAGTCAATCTGTTGCACTGAATGCGCATGGTCCTCCCTATCCTGCGAAAGGCCTGTCAAATTGTGACGTGATGTAAAATTCTGGTTTAGAATTAACAAGTGACTGATGATGACAATGGCTTGAAAACAGGCCGATTAATTTCATTAACTTGAATGGTTTAAACTCAAACCATGCCCACAAAGTTGCCACTTGTGGTTGGCTTAAAGATGAGCCAATGAATTTGTATATAAACAAACCAACGATGCCAGTGGCTCAAATTTAAACCGATAAATTATATTGTCACTGGCTTAAACAGAAGCCATTCGGCTTAAATTTATACATGACGGGTTTGATAATAAGCCACCAATGTATTGGTATGAATACACGCCATCAATGCTCTCTGTGGTGGCGTGACTTCAAACCATAAAACCCTTAGTGGATTTCGGGCAAACCGAAATATTTAAAACAATATACACACTGGTTCACCCTTAAGTCACCTACAAACCAAGTGGTTATATTTCAAGCCAGAAGAATTTGCAGTGCTGCATTTGTGTCAACAGAAATATTTGAAAGCTGCAATACCTTAGGATGTAAGCGAATTTCGATTTACCAGACTGAGTGTATTGCTAATATATAGAGCAAGTCATAGGCATTATATAATACGCTATCAAACATTCCAAATTTGGATAATAGATTTTTCAAAAACACACATCTCTCTGTCTCTCTCTCTGTCTCTGTCCGTCTGTATCTTTCTCTCTGCCGTTATATTTTTTCGAGGCGAACGCTATTGTTGTGGAATAAATCGCAAAACAAACAACCAGAACAAATACAACTTTGAATAATGATACACTGTTACCGTTCTTCGTGCAAAATTATTTGAATAAAGTCGAACGCCATATGAGTTGTGGGTCATAATGTCTGCGAACAGATCGCCGCCATCTTAGCATAATTTATTCTCCTATATTTTGAAGTATTGCAGTGGCATTGTATGACCCGGACACCATAAAATGTCATAGCATTATTCGATTTAGTGACTGTAACGTTAAGTGGGAGAGAGATAGATGGAATTGTTGAAGTATTACGATTCCGATATCCATATCGAGTACCGAGTCACATTTACTTACGTCATTATTAGCATTGACATCTGCACCATGTTTTAATCAGCAAATCAGAAACGTCTGCATGACCTTCTCTAGAAGCCGCATGCAATGCTGTGGATTCGTCCTACAAAAATGTAAACAATGTTAAAATTGCTATTCACCATAAGAAGTAGATCATGTCGGCATGGTATGAGGCATGTACCGAAAAAGTCTGACAATATTATTGAAATAAAAAAGTCACAGTAATCAAGGAGTATGCTTTCATTGTGATGGGAAATTAAGGATGTACGATCGGAAAAGGGAAAAGTAATGTCATTTTTTTTAAATGAGTTTTTGAATACCTTCAATAAGAGTAGTCAAAAACTTGAGAAAAAAGATGGGGTCACTGCGCTTCTTTTTTTTTACAAAATGACATTAAAAAATCACGGTTTTTCACCAAATCACTAAAAATCAATAAAACAGGTCATCATTTTCATATTTATATCATGAATTGTATTTTTCATTTTACACTGTAGAAGAACAAACAGATTATAAATTTAAGCTACTTTGAAGATCTTACTTACATTAAATTGAGCTAAAAGTCACGATATTTATTTTTTAACCAAATTGCGACAAATATGCCCCAAATTTTAGAAATGGAGAGGGTAATTTATCAATTCTTGACAGTTTCTTTTAATGTCAATTTTCTCAAACTTTGCTAAACAATAGCTCTTTTTGTGATTTTTTTCAAAACCACATTTTGTTTAGTAGGTCTGTCTAAAGAGCACGTCATAGGCATTAAATAATCTACTTTCAAACATTCCAAATTTGAATAATAGATTTTTCAAAGAGAAACATCTCTCTGTCTCTCTCTGTCTCTCTCTGTCTGTATATCTGTCTCTCTGCCGTTACATTTTTTCGACGCGAACGCTGTTGTTGTGGAATATATCGCTAAACAAACAACCTTAACAAATACAACTTTGAAATAATGATACATTGTTACCGGTCTTCGTGCAACATTATTTGAATAAAGTCGAACGGCATATGAGCGAGTGGTGGGTCAGCCTCTTTGCGAACTGATCGCGGCCATCTTAGCATAATTTGTGCTTCTACATTTTGAAGTATTGCAATGGGATTGTATGACCAGGGCACCATAAAATCTCACAGCATTATACGATTTAGTAACTGTAACGTTAAAGTGGAAGAGAGACAAATGAAATTGTTGAAGTATTACGATTCCGAAATCCATATCGAGTACCGAGTCACATTTACTTACCCGATCCTTAGCATTGACATCTGCACCATGTTTAATCAGCAATTCAGCGACGTCTGCATGACCTTCTGTAGAAGCCGCATGCAATGCTGTGGATTTGTACTACAACAATGTAAACAATGTTAAAATTGCTATTCACCAATAAGAACTAGATCATGTCGACATGGTATGAGGCATCTACTGAAAAAAAATCTGACAATATTATTGAAATAAAAAGTCACAGTAATCAAGGAGTATGCTTTTATTGTGATGGGAAATTAACAAAACGTACAGCTTGCAATCTGCTACTGAAGGTGGCAAATTAAATAATATATAGAAACGTCAGCAATTGACTCATAGTAGTCATTTACTTTACACAATACAAACAAAACAAAACAATGCGCATTGTATGGTCCATCAATGAGGATGCAATTTAAACTCGTCCTTGAGTACACTGAATGCAATCCATCAATAAACAAATAAACATTACCACATGCCGAGAAATGTGTTGACCTTTGGTCTTATACGTATTAATATTTATACTTGTTAAGGTTGGATCAAAATGTGTAGAAAAAGTCACTTAATTATTATCAAATGTGTCTGTTTGTCCGTGTGTATACTAGGTCGGCATGTTCAATATCTTGGAAATAAATATTTCTTGGATTCAATGCTTGAGAATTGTATCGTCCGTAACATGGTACTGCGCGTCCAACGAGATCGATAACACTCGTTTACTACGTCTGTGTAATGGGCTAGAAATTCCGCTAAGGTTTTTCGAGGTAATATGGTAGCTCGTCCCTTGGTCTAATACAGTTTTGCGTACTAAATCAATTTAACTTTACAATTTAAGAGTTGAAAGAGTTTTAAATTTATACCGTTTATCTAATTCATTGACTCATTACTGGTTGTATTCTGCCGACATACATGTCTGTCGTCTCCATTGTTAAGTGTTTTTGATACCAGCGCTCGGAATAATACATAGGAGGAGAATTCCGGTGTTTCAAAGAAAATCATTCATTGAAACTGACAATGGCGAAGGAAAGACACTAATTGTACAAAAGAGCCTCATAGTTTTGTTGTATACCTTGACGGTATTTGTTTATATCATTTTTGGAAGTCTTTTCGTGCCGTATGTATCAGTTTTTGTTTAATATTACATGATTGTCTCACTGGCCGAATACAAATAAATGACCAGCGTAACATCCTTACATTATAGTACTACTAACTACACGAAGCAAATAGAAGTGGAAACAGTACAGTTGTTACTAAGATACTCTACCCGACTTTAGTTTTACTCAAAGACTTTTTCGTCAGGACAATAATTGAATCAATATTTTAATGAAATACAAAAATCCAATTTCTTGTACACACGTGCATAATTTACCTAACACTTCAAGTTTTATCAAACGTATATAAATATACAATTATAACTTGTTTTGTGGAGGAAGTGTTAATAGTTTGCCTGATAGACTGCCATGTATTGTAGTAGTAGTATGTTTATTATAGTGACATGTAATTACAAAAGTATATAACTCAAAGAGAAAAATACAGGATGAATTACCCAGCCGATATGGCTTATAGGTCACTACGAAATATAATTCATTCAACAAATCATTGAGGGAGCTATATAATTAGAAAAAACAAAGAAATCTCACAAATTACTAATTAGGAACATACAAAACATGTCGTCGCCTATTAAAGGCTGTAACGATGAATTTCTAGGTAACTCTTGGGTGATTTACCATGATATATTTCAGCTTACGTATATCATCATAAGAAAAATATTCAGGACAATATTCAATTACATAATTATATACATAAAACCGTAAGTCATCATACAATGAGCAATGGAAAAATAAAATGAACTTCATCCTCGACATCATTTGAGTCACATAGTTTACATGTACGATTGGCCACTGCCTCGCCTCTATATCGCCCTGTTTCAACCCTGAGAGGAAGAATACCAAATCAAAACTGGGAAAACATAGACCTTTCTGATCGACATAAGTCTAGGTTTAGGTAGCTTTCAGTGCTATACTTTATCTTAAAAGAGGAATAAGTACGGAGTTTGGGTCTATTTAATACATTGTTATACCTATTCTCAACACAACTTGTCTGTTTGTTCTCCTTGACCCTATCTATGTCACAAGGTGTCACATCATCAATGTCTAAACTGTCAAAAAATATTATGCAACTCTGCTGACCAATTTCCAGCACACAGATAATTATCCCATAGAAAAATGTTCTTTATTAATCTATTTCATCTAAACAATGCAGTCTGTCCCAGTAACGAACGATATTAGCCCATCTACGAGTGATACACATGTCCATTGGGTATCTCCAAGAACAGCATGTTTAGGCGCAAATTTATGAAATCCCAGAAAATAACGGAGTGCCCTGTTTTGAACTAATTCAGGGAAAAGAAAGTTCCCATAGCCCCAGATTGATGGGCTATAATCAAGAATAGGAGTAACAGAGGCATAAACATTTTGTGAAAGTACTAAATCCCATGTCGTTCAAATATTTGAATTTTCAGCAAATGTATTATTATTATTAGTCGCGCAAGCGGCTTACTGACTACGCATGCGCTTATTCATAATATACTATGCGAGTAACCGGAAGTGTACCCTTCTTCATGGGCGCCGCCATGGTTTTTTTTGAGTACTCGTAAATAAACAAATACGAAACAAATTACTATGATATAACATGCCTTTTATAAAATATACCTCTTTTATTAGCCAGTAAATGTTATTATACACCTTGTCGCTGATACAAAGTATCGTTGATATAGATAAACGGAGAAAACTGTCGTGCACATGAACGGGGGCATACGCAAAGAATTCTGGGATTGAATTATAGAAGAGCGCCCCCTGTGTCAATAATTAGATTCAAAAATTGCAAGTTTTTAGACTGAACGCTATAGTTTTCAGCTTTCAAGTCGAAGGTGGGCAGTGCGGTTACCATTGCAATGATAATGATTGCATAATACGTCCCTTGTTTATCGCAATAGGCTGTTATCATTGTAAAAATTGCCAATTTTTGTCCAAATTTTTACACGCTACAGAAAATCTATACCTGCCCTGCTGCAGCCTGTGCAGGGTTTGACGTCGTGTGTACGTGAACTGCTTTCATCAGAGGGAAACTGGGCATAGTTGGCATATAAACGTTTATGAAGTAACAATTACAGTTTATCATGAATCAATACTAATAACATTGCCAATCTTAACCCCTGGCGCGACAACAAGGGCTGAGCCCTATATAATATTATTATGTAATATAACAGAACCCCATTGCCTGCAGTGTGAGTGCAAGCGCGCCGTACTAGCGGTATTTGCACGAGTGCTGCGGTGTATTCTGCGGCAGTCGACAGCCGAATTTGCACGAGTGCTGCGGTGTAATCGGCTGTCATTTCACTTGCTTCGCTCATGAAAGGACTGCCGCCGAATACACCGCAGCACTCGTGCAAATACCGCTAGTACGGCGCGCTTGCACTCACAGGCCATGGGGTTCTGTTATTATTACATATGTTTTATCTTTTATTTGCATCATTCATCGAATGAATCGTCGATTAGTAGTGCGTACTACTTGTGTGTCAAAGCTTCAGCTCGACCAGGCGGGGTTGTATAGCATTGACATCACTCTCATGAGGCATCGAATCAGCTTTCACTTTTCATTGGTCAACGCCGTTACACCCTCTATTTTGATTGGTTAAACTATTGTTTACTTGTTTATCACGGATGACGTCAGGGGAACTTCGGAGAGCTCGAACTCCGCTTGCGATTGCTCACACATAGGTAGCAACATGCCATGGATAGTAAAAAGAAGATAACTTTGGCAAGGGAACGCTTTTAATGTTTTCACATTTTGAGCTTGAAATTCTTCTAACTGATCGATGCAAATAAAAGTTCAAAGATTTTTATTGGTATTTTTAGATTAAGATACAGCAAACGTAACTTGTCGAACGATCAAATTTCAGTGATCACCGTGGCACACAAGCACTCACTGTTATCATAGCGTGTAGGACACACAAGCACAGAGTAAACTGCACGCAAAAATGACATTCTAAAATTCTTAAGGATTGAAAATGTTAACTGTTTAACTGGCTCTGGTGCGCCCACGGTTACGTGTGTTTCGATGCATGATGGCCGCCGTGTATCGAGCCACACGTAAACAGTTGCTGCACCGACATCGCCCTTCGTCAATGTTTTGCTTCGCCTGCGACAAACTGCTCTTCCAGATTATAAAAATCATCCTCACACTCAAGCAATTTTCTTTGTCGCAGTTTTTATCGGTAATGTCATCCGTTTTACGATAACTAGCATAGAACCAAAGTGTAATGAAATCTTGAAGACGACAAAATTTGTGTTTACAAACAAAAATAGTTCCTGAAGATCGTATTCATTGAGATTTTAACACGATTGGAACTAAATTGGGATAATTGGATTGGCGCAATTTCTCAAGAATTGTAGAAATTTGTCTAATATTACACCATATTTGCTTACCATCTTTAAAATTTTATTCAAAATTTACAAAGCTGTTGAAATGTTATGAGTAAGAATCAGTGCATGATAGTATCTAATGCAATATTGTTCAAAACATATGAACAATTTTCATATTTGAATGAAAATATGTGAGCTTGTCTGGAGTTTCTTCATTACTGAAACACTAGTAATAATCTCAGTTTGTCACTTTTCCTCGAACAAAATGAAGCTTTCGATTGATTTACAGTTAAGTCAGTCAGGGTCATTTAAAATGTGCCCTGACTCAATTTAATGTTTATGAAGCCTTAAATTCACGAAGAAGTCAGGGATATTTCAAAAGTGCCCTGACTCAAAAGTCGTCAACTAGAGAAATTTTAAACATTTTGTCTCGTTTCTTTAGTACATTTACACAAAAATATACCTTTTTCATGAAAATGAATCCGATGAAAGAAGTGTGCAATAATCGTTGTGTTTTCGTTGTTTTGTTCGATGAGAACAATATTTCAAATTTTACACTATTCTATCATTTTGTAAAATTTCAGCTGTAAAAATTTCGATTTCGTTACATTTTCCTAATAATTACTCTCATCCAATTTTCCCAAAATAGTTCCAATCGTGTTTTTTGCACATTTTTAGATAATGGTATTCTTATTATCACCTGAGGGCGTTGTCAAGTTTAAAACGTCATGCGAAAACTCCTATGAAACAGCGTTTCGTACTAGGATGTGAAACATGATACATAGTGACATGCTTACCACAGACAGCTATGACATAGATATCAGCTACATGATAGCCTTATTTTGTAAATTCCTCCTCACAGTTTCATTCTATCTGTACGTCACATGACAATGAACAATTCCAGCTGCTGCACATAGTCCCATTCAAGCGAATATTAAATATTCTCAAATATTTTTCTGGTTCAATTATTTTTCTGTGTTCCATAAAAGTTTACAAAATAAATCTTACTTCCGTCTCAAAGACATTAATATCAATTTCGACAGTGCTCAGCATGAAGAAACAAGAACGTTTGCCATCTAAACTCTGATGTAATTTAGGAGATGCTTGTGTAAAATATCGTCACCGTGGATATATAAAGTAATGATTTTTTTCTCTGTTTGACGTCATCCTATGCGAATAATTTTCGCGGAGCCGTACAACTTCGAGTCGAAGGCGAAAAGTTATGCGACTCAGCCACTAGTCCATGGGATTACATATCTCTCACATGAAGTCTTCTCAGTTTTCATTTGATGTGGATAGATCAAAATTATTGTCGAGGAACACAACAATATTGTCACGATTGGGGTTTTATTTCTTGTGATTACTTTCATTTTTGGAGATATGAAAATGTTTACCTGCGTAGGTACTTTAAGTCATAAACCCGATCAAGTTAAAATGCCATTTTAGCTAATCGGATATGCGGATCCGGTAACTTGGCCATGTCAATTGTCATTGTCTCGCACTGTCTCGACGCCAAAGAAAGTTACTCTGTTGTCGCGTCAGCTGTTTATGGGGCTTTGGCGTAACTGCAGAGTTGTTTAGAATATTTTCAAATATATTTATGAAGGAAGACGACAGCAAGATCGAAATAGTTGTTATTATTCTAGAAGGTGATGTAGCGTTTAAACTATCACTAACATGCGACCTTTGCAAGCCCAGAACACTAAGTACGTTGCCACAGGCCAACGCCGGTGTCAACTCCTCAATCCCGATCCCGGTCTTCAGTGTTTTATAACTTACGTACGAACTTTGATGTTTGCAGTGACACATATCTCACCCGTAGATACCTCCAAATTTTCACTTGGCTCTGATCTGTTGTATTCAGTCGATAGCACATCAACAGCGCTGCACTGCAGAGTTCAGGCAATAGCTACAAATGCAAAGTCAATAGCGGATGACTTCGCTACAGCGCTATGCTGCAGGTTCGATTCGGATCTATGATTTAATGAATTCTATGAGGTGAAGGAAATTTATCGTTGTTCGTCGAATGATTTTTATTTTTTACCTTCTGTGTCGCTTTCCGAAGATCATACGGCACTTATTTATACAATTGAACTTAGGTTGAGGTGTAGCTTTTAGGTTTATCGCCTGGTTCAACGTCCGCATACATTGAACTTCCGTACGACTAGACTGGAACCGGCCATAGCCGAGACGGGAGTGGACCCCATCATGATTCTTTGAATAGCTGCAAAAGCTTTAGCGACTCCAAATTTCGTTGGACAAGCCTTCTGTGTTTCCATGTCTGAATTTATCGCATCGCCTTTTCGTCAAAAATGTCACGAGAGCACGGCATCGATTGCGACAGATCGATGCAGGAAAAAAGTTCCGGTCGATGACGTAGAACGAGGTTATTTAGATTTCTTATCTGTCCTGTTCTACGTCACACAGGTGGCGATTCGGGCAAGTTCACGTGATAGTGTTGCTAAATTTTTATTTTCCAGCTATTGTTGTAAATAAGCATCGGATTTCCACCTGTAATCTAACGGTCGCTCTCCAACCCGTCGATTGCGTTTAAGACAATTTATCGCGCTGGTAACGAATAATCCTACAGCACTTCGTCTACACTGTAAAAATAGCGGACGCTAGACGCGTCTTTACGCGTTCAAAATGTACATGTCGGTGTTCAAATTTGAACGGCTAGTGTTCATATTGTTAATACTAGTGTTCATATTATTAACAATGATGTTCTAAACCTGAACACGATGTGTTAACAACCATCTCCTTCAAGTGTTCAAAAACTCAGCATCACAGAAATTTTACAATACTGTGAAACAATTAACAATCTTTTGTGTTTTTTACTTTACAATGGCTATATTAAATTTACTACTGCCTCGCTGTCCGGCAAACGTACACGGATTTTGGTGTAACGAATTTCACACTAAGTGAAAAATATTTCCGGTCTAAAATTGCTGAAAGCATGTTTTTTCTAAAAAAGGAAGTATACAAAATAATTTTACACGTTTATTACGGGTTGAAATTTTCAAAATTTGAAAAGAAAATCAGAAAACCATCATGAACGTTTTGATTTTAACATCGGCGTTCAAGAGGCGTTCTACTTCTAAACACTTGGTGTTCAAGTTTGGTGCCTTTTCCTATCCCATGATGCATCAAAACGGAAGTTGCGACATTTTCTTGTAGCCATAGGGCACCCTGAAGTCGTGATCGTGCAGAAGCAAGACCAGAAAGGGTAAGTTTCCTCTCCAAAATAGTAAAAGGTATTAGATTTTGAAGCATCTGTATTATTATCCTTCGAAATTAATTGTATTGTACCTTGAAATAGCTTAACTACGTGAAGAAACCTGTTTTCTTTCAGTGGTTGGTATACCAACAATTAGCTATAGCTGTGAATACGCAGTGGTACTTTTGACCATAGTCTATCGATCGATTTCACTCGGGTCAAGGGTCAACTCAACACTACTGTAGCGATAACCCTTGACCTGAGCGCGATCGATACGCCTTGCATAGAACCGCTGCGTAATCACAGCTAACACATGTCTTTTAGTAGACACAATCGCATGTAAAACATCAGTTAAACATCGCAGAGTATACAATGTATAGTTTGTTTCAGCATATGAGAGTTTGGCTTTTTTATTTTAATCAGTTGATGACAAGAAGCAGCAAATATTTTGTAACAGTATTGAAGAGAGGCACTGTATATGAAAGTATCCCCTTTTCCTTAACCTAATCAGCCCCTTGTCTTTCATTTAAAGTCTCATCTCGCCATTACCTATTGTTGCATTATTTTCAGGATGTAAAAAGTTGGATTTAACTGAAAATCGAAGAGTTGTTACAGAAGCTGGTGGTACAGATAATGAAGAAGATGAGTGTGCAGGTAGCTGTCTGGAAACAAGCTTGAGAACCTCAGATCATCTATAATGTAGATTTAAACTTCCAAGGGTCAGTAACTGAATGTTGATAAGTTTCTGTAATTTTGTTCTGAATTAATCTAAGCTTTGGTAGCATGCTATGATCAACTAAATGTTGCCGAAAATAAGCTTTCACAGATGGTAGTCTCTCTTATCAGATGCAAGGGTGGAATAAAACATTGAAGCTGAAAACGACAGAACATTCAGAGTAAAAATGTCCACTCTGAATTACTGAATTTTCTGAAATTTTCACTCTGAATTTTCTGTCACTTTCTACTTCAATTTTTCATTCCCCCTTGCATCTGATAAAGGAGACTTCACGTCTTTGAAAGCTTATGCCCCTGTAGCATTTAGTTGATCATAGCCTGCTACCAAACCTAAGATTATTTTGTATTGTAGCTCAACACGTCTCTTGTACTTAGCAACTGGTTTTTAGCTTTGTTGTGAGCTAAATAGGTGGATGTGTAGCATTGTCCTTAAATTTGTACATCCACAGGTTTTTCTTCAAAACAGTCTGTACGAATCCTTTAATATTTGGATAACTGGTCCCCAGGGATTACCCTAATCAGATATGTTCAAATTATGATGAATATGCGAATTTATATTTTTGAGGCTAATTTGTTATTTTTTTGGCAAAAATCTTCTTCTCTTTTACAGATGTCTTCAATATTTGGTAAACATGTCCCTAAGAATGACCTTAGTCAAATTTGTGCTAGTTGTAATGAAATATTCAAATCTTTATCTTTCATGGCAATTATTTTCATTTTTGGTCAAAAATGTTTAAAAAATCTTCTTCAAAACTGTTATTTGAACAGCTTTGATATTTGGGACATAGACCTCTACCGATAGCCTTTTTCAGATTGTTCAGATTATGCAAAAATCTGCAACTTTGTATTTTTATGACATTGAAGACAATTTCAGATATATTTACGACATTAGGGATTACCATAATATTCAAGTTATGATGAAATGTACATTTTTTTATTTTAAGGGTGATTTTTACCATTTTTGGTAAAAAATTGTATAAAAATTAATAGCAGGGTACAACAGAATTTGAAAGGTCTTTACGAATATGTTTTTAATTTCTGAGAAGTAGATTTTGAAATGTCACAGATTTATTTCAGGGTTTATTTAAAGATATTACAAACAAACAAACCTTTTTGTTTATGAAGGACTTTGTTGGACAAGGAAATAGGTTTTACCCTGCCAAGGACCCACTTTCCCCACTTTCTGCATGTTGTGCCTTACTGTGACACTTTGACAACTTGATATCTTGTGTTTACTTTAGTGAGGACAACTATATACCATGTGCACTAGAGAAGCCTTGACTAACTTTTTTTTCCTTCAAAATTTATAATTGTCTATACAAGAGGAAATGTCTTTAAGAAACCATCTTACAAAAATGGAGTATGCATTTCATACATATACGTGTTTTCAACGCAATAAGTATGCCAAATTTTGAGCTTTTTTCAGATTTTTTTGGTACGTTTTAAACAAGTATGAACATAAAACGTAATCCATAATATTTAAGTAAAACCTGTTTTGTCATTAATTTGTTCATATTTTTTAAAACGATCTACAGTGTTTATGGTGATTTTAATGCTTATGTTTTTGATAGGAGGGTATTAACACCGTTGGTATTTTCCTCTGACAAATTTTACATACAAAGTGGCAATGTTTATTTGCCCATTTTACAGTAAATTATTGTATTTTACTCTAGAAATGTTTTGTGTATTTTTAGAATAAAACAATTTTACTGAATTTTACAAGCGCGCATCCTTAACACCTTAATTTTGGGCGTTTCTGGGGGTGTTTCTAGCTTTAACACACTTATCGTTGAACGGCGTCCATGCGTTCAAAAAGTGTTACAGCCCTTTGAACGCGTAAATGCGTTCAATTTTTTGAACACATTTCATGTGCAACGTGTGTTCAGATATGGAACACCATGGTGTTCAATATAATGTCTGATGAACACGTAGCGTTCAAAATCTGCACACGTGTGTTCAAAATTGAACGTTGGTTGAACACGTAGTGTTAAATTTCTGAACGTCTAGACGCGTTCAAAAAGTGTTACAAAAAGGCGTTTAATTGGTGTTCTATCCTTGAACACTTAACTTTACAGTGTATTATGCTGCATACCGATGTGTATATGGATACTTATGTGATGTGATCATAATCACAACTTAGTTCAACAAGATGACCTTTCATTCACGAGTTTTGTAACAGCCCGTCTACATTTGCTTTTGAATATTTCCATCTTTTTGAGGTTTTAAACCCAAAGTCTCTTCGACTTCCGTGGATACCATTGGCGTAATTGATGCTTTTTATTTGACGACATATCTTAGGCCGCGGGAAACGAGATAAGATATAAATGCGAAAACGTGGTAAAGATACATTTAGACGTAATATTTCAGTTGAAGAGTGATGTTCATTTTTGGCCTAACATGGACACACAAAACTTCTCAATGGTAGCGGATGTGCCTCTTTACTTGCAAACGACTTTCGTTTCATTTTTTTATCAAACATGAGCCATTTGCGGAGAAGCCGCGAGGATACAGTACAATTTAGATATGACGATGGAAGCTATATCTTATAGCGGGTGAATATGACTGGCTGTCAGAACATCCGGGTATCTTGATTCACAATCATGTACATTAACTGTAGTCACGCACGTTTTTATGTTGCCGAGCAACCACTTAACATGTGAACTCAAGTGACCTTATTCAAATTACTCCAGTTAGACCGTAAAATACTAGCATTCACAGGCAGGTTAATTGACCAAATCATTTACAAATCACTAATTAAGATGAAAGTGTCCGATCAAGTAATGGACATTCAGAACATTTGAAATCGAAATACGTTAAATTGTCGGCACGTTAATCGACTCTCTTTAATATTGGTAATTGTACCAGACCACGGCAATTTCGGCCGCTCGTGAACTGACATCGTTTTAACACACAGACTTCCTTTTCAATTTTTGTATGAGGAGCAGGTTGGCGAACGATCGTAGCTCTGAGTCGATGAGTAAAGTTGGCCATCGGGTGGCAAAATTGATGTATAACAACTCTTGCTTTGCCCTCGAGTTACAATACACTATCAGCTTAAAGATATTTTACAGTATCGATTGTCAAGTTGACGTTGATTACTTGGATATATAATCCATTTGGATTGATGATACAATGCACTACATCTTTCATAACAGCTTTAGATAGCGATAATCAGTATTAGAAAATATTGTTGCAGGAACACAATCCTTGCATATCGTTGCAAGCACCAGTAGGAAGCAGAATTGAAGACAATTCAAAGTTTTGAATTCGCAAAGTCAAGGTTAACTTACAGCTCAATTCGTTCGGTAAATCGTAGTATTAACGGTGGCAGTTTGCCAGCCTTTACGTTCAGTGACTTTGGAAATCTTCCTACCACACTGAATGCTGAATATATCTTTTATCTGGTAAATTCCCCATGATATGCCAATCCTTGTTTCATGCGTGTTGCTCTATCCTAGCACGCTAGTTTGTACTATACGTCCCAGTATGATAGCAATTGCACTGGAATTGATGTAGCTAAAGTACATCCTGATGTTAACAATTTTGACGATCCTCTTCATACTCTTTCAAAATTGCAGGTCGTTCAAACATCATAGTTTTATTACCATAACAGACACACATGCATGCAAATTGAGAAATGGTACTTCCCAACTTATGTATTTGAAGTGGACTTTTCGAGAGAAAGTGTTATCTTGTCTGTCCAAAGTAAAGTAGAAACAGAACTTACAATCCGAAAATGGAAAATAAGTAAAAAAATCGATTATGATATTTGGATAAACTGTTCGGAGTGTAATTAACTCCGAATGACATCAAGACTTTACCACCAACTAGTCAATCATGTATGTGGAACTCTTCCGTGAGTACAAATGAAAATAATCAATATTCAGATCTATTCATTGTCACATGTTTTGTACATTAGACTACATGTACTTGAAACTTTAAGTTATAAATTTTAGTGTTTCAAGACTTGTCATGTTTTCTCTGAGCGTCGCGTTCGGATAAAGAATTCAATATATTGATATTTACGATATCTGTCAGCGTCTGAGTCAACATTGAGTATTTTACCATTCTTATTTTAATTTCTTAATAAATACAAAATTACGGTAACATAAAAATCAAGCTCAATTTGAAACAATTCAAAAAATTATGTTATAAATATGGGCTCGTTAATTTTACAGTAAACAACCGGTTCCATGCATATTCACGTGATACTTTATAGTGATACTGTCAGCAGTGACGTTGTAAATTAATTATACATACATATTTGTTCGTCAAGACAAATAAACACTTCTCATGATTTTAGACCCTGCTGAGACAAAATTATGAATAGTACTCTTACATGTATGTTGGAATTCATAAATATGTTTCGCTGATCAATAATATGTGTCACGACTGATCGTACAACTATCAATACATCCTAAGCAGATGATTATCGGAAATGTAATTCTTACATCATTTAGTCGCTATATCAATTTGAACTATCTAATTCTCGCCACTATAAGCATACGGATGTAGAAACATACAAAGTGAAACGTAATGAATATAATTGGATGACAGAATGTTGAAAACGCGAATTTTGAGCTTGGGGACTCTATACTGCCGACGTTTTTGCTCCATTTCAATTTTGACAGTCAGCTTTGCGAGCACACCTTGAAGTCCAATCCTTCTAGGTTATTGCCTTCTTATTGGCTCATTTCGCAGATGATATTTATACTACCTGTAAACAGCAATAGCCGAGGAGCCAACGACAGCTGCATTATTTTCGTCTCGTTTGTACCTCCATTGTCATGTAGACTTGCCAAAAATCCGTGGACAATCAGCAATAAGGAAAGTACAAAGGGTTTGGAGCAGAAACCTACTTAGTCCGAACAAAACCGCTGGTGAATTTGTCCTCGTGAAGCGATGCCATTTAACAGAGTCCAATACTCTGAAGGGTCTTATGACACTTTTGATTGTCTGTTTCCGGATAGGTCTGATTTTGTCTGTACATTGCGCAGAAAATGGGAAACAAGGGAACCCTGTTAGCCTTAGAGGAGGGATTACTTACATATACCGCTATGTTAGAGATGTATGCTGTTATGAACTTGTTGGCGATCAATTATTTTCTCTAAAACTGTCCGATATATATATGGCTATGGAAGACGCATGCTTATCCGACGACATTTGTATAGCCCTAGACTTGACGATCAGTCGCTCGAGGGCGTTCTGTACGCTCCCCTTTACAACTGGACGCGGTTTATAACATTTCTGTCTGGCAACAGAATTTTGTTGCTACCAGTCAGATTCACCTAGAAATTTATTGGCAGTTTTGAGGTCTGTGTCACTCGCTTGCAGCCAGCGAAGTGCATGATCAAAAATTACCATAGGACTCCGCCTTATTTCTGTAATGTCAACAACAGGCAGATGGGCATGGAGTATTATACCCACGGTGAGGTAACAACTCTGCCAAGCAACAACGTGAATTTACGTACTTTAAACCATGGATGTGAAAAATGATATGTCCCATTGAACTCTCTCACTCATCCCTTTTGAACACAAATAGGGCCTTGAAACATAAAGAAACAGTTAATATACCAAACCTAACTTTAGCCTAATACATTGAAATCGCTTTTTCAACTTGAGTTGCCTCAATCTGCTGACTCAGTTTTGCAATGCCCGTGCAATTCCACGGGCGCCTTGCCACATCAACCGTATAACAAAAGTTGTTGAAGTTATTTATCGATAGATTCAACGAAATGTTTCGCTTGAAATGACATTTGAATGTTGCCTGTTCGATTAAATTGACGAGCTTGTATATATTTAGGTCCGATCATCTTTCAGGCTCACTGCCTCCTGTAAAGATATGCTTACTCGTGTCAGACAAGATCATCGTTAGACGATATGGCGATTTATGAGAAAAGCTTCACAAAGTCTATAAACAGCATTTATATCTCTTTTGGCCATTGATAAAAATGCACATGGCAAACGCACATTATTACGTTCGGCCTCAAACTACCACCACACGCCCTCTAAACGAAAGTTTAGAAGAGCGAAAACCTAACCAAATCTTATTCTGTTTCAGCTTACCACGCAATCGGTAATACTAATCACGTCACTATGATATCACGCATGCGATACAACCCCATACCCTTCTGAAATCAATTCTTTTCATTACATACTCGACAATAACGCAACCAATAGAATGAATTGAATTAAAATAGTGTATCCAAAATGATTTTACTTACACGTTCACTGATTTGATACACATATATGCTGGTGAACGGCGCTGGTACCCAACTGCACTGGCCTGTATACGCCAAACAATGTAGCGTAATATTTTACGATGCATTAAAACGTATAGCGAGATGTTGCAATATAATTAAAGCACACCCAGCGACGGTATACCACGAGATTTTGACCAGTTCACGACATATATGCACGAGCGATAGCGAGTGCATATATGTCGTTAAGTGGTCAAGATCTCGTGGTATACCATTGCAGGGTTTGATTTATTGCTATTATATCATAACAGTATATTGGAATTCTGGCGAGGAACGACAATAACAGATGTCTGCTCAAGCTGAGAGCTCGCGCGTATGCCAGCCGTGGTATAACGCCAATATACCACGGTTCTTTTCGCGTCTCAACCAATCAGATCGCTGTATTTGCGCCATCAATATACTTTTACGGCAATCCAAATACAGCCAAACACCCTTTCCCTAAGTGCAGAAGTTGTGCGTACCGTGCGCGTGTTTCAATTATTCGCGGCCTCTTACAGCAGTGTGTCGATGTACTTAAAGTGTCAAACGTGTATTTTAAACCTCACTAACCATTACCGTTGTGCATGAAATTTTATTTGCAAGTATACTAGTATGGATGTCTTATTAGTCTCCTTTACCCACGTTGTAGAATCAAGTCAGTGAAAGAACTGAAAACTGGATTGGTTTTCTTAATTAACATAATAATATTGCAATGTAAGATATCGGCCTTAACATACGAAATATATTCTTAGATAATTTATGTTGGGATTTCACAGAATTAGTTTTGTAAATATTTACACCATGAAACATATGTTCATAATACTTACCCCATAAAGCCAATGATTTACTCTGCCATTTATATCAAAACCATCACATATCAATGACTGAACACTTTGAATATCACCTCGCTTTGCTGCTTTAAGAGAACCTGTAATAGTAAAAATTACTTATATCCTGTGGTACTCAGATTTCGTAAGGATATGTGGGATGATAAATATCAAACGAACATATAGATGAATTTAAACAAATTTCTGTGGAAAGGTCAGGGATTGTTTACATTTATACCCACAATTTCGATTTATATATTATCATTTTACAGGACGCACATTGACTGGTGCGCAAAAATAATGACATCTATCTTTTAAAACGATTATAGCCTTAACAAGGAAAATGCACCATAGATTAGAGATTATAATTTCTGTCATTTCTTAAATTCTTCGAAATGCAATAATTTTGATCTACCGAATAGTGTAAAATTCGCATTGACGTCACATGACATTTTCTGGGACAAATGATCACAGATTCCAATCAAATATTTTGTTTATATATTGTAACTGTTTGCGGCCGATTTCATCTAAGAACATCCCTGTTATAATGTTTTGTTACTTTGATCAGTGATCATATTCTCGAAAGGAAAAGTTTATGTTAAAACATGTAATGGTTCCATTGTCACACAGTGAACGAACACCGGTCAAAACTCATTTATATTCACACTGGATAATATTCTTGAGAGAGTAGGTTTAACGTTCGTTCTGTACGCTTGGCTGACTCTTGCTTGTCGGTGTAAACGGTATTGTGTGATCTACTGTTGGTATTGAGCATTTAGATTGATATATTACTTCATTGCAGAAGTATTGACAGAAATACTGACTGTAAATCAATGTCGACGACTTAACCTTTGATTCGAAGCTCTTTAAACCATAATAACGACAATTAGAAACACCAGGTTTGCCGTTGTTACCCATATTTATTGTCGGGCGTGCTTCAACTGACAATTACTGAGACATTATACACAAGTTTGTACGCTTAATTAGATAATATATAGTTATGAACAGAGAAAACGGATAACACGTTGAATTCAAATACTATCTTGTCATTGCTTACATTATTTATCGGCACGTGTCAAGATGGCGATAGGTAAAGGTTACAACTTGTGCAGCAGTATGGACTATGGTAAAATAACATTTTTCACCGTTTGTTATCATGTAGAAGCATTGTGATTGATTAAACGATTGTGATTAAATGCTTGCATGAACGCCCTTATCTAAAAACACTGAAAATGTCCACCACTAACTGTCACCTTTATATATCTAAGATAGCGATGACTATTGCCAGGAAGGAGCGTGTATGTATCTTATGCACGAGACAAAGTTGTTTTTCGTTCTATGGGTTTCTAGCTTTAGTCATATCTAGTGAAATGCACACAGCGACAGCTGAGCTTTCCTGAGAGAATCATAATTATTGTATAATGTGATAAGTTTGACCGAGTAACATTGCATGCCCGTCAAAACTAGAGTAACGTAGCACAGTTGAATGAACTCTTTACATGTACATACTACATACGTAAGATCGTGAGAAAGAACTGTGAAGTCTGCTAACCTTGGGATACTTATATTTACTGGTAGCCATGCTGATGCCATAGACAATGTCAAGAGATCATCAGACTTCGTTATTGACGTTCACCTTCTCGATGTCCTGTCAGTCTGTCGAAACAAATATGGCGTTACTCAAGTGGTCTCGTGACAGGAGATACGTATACTGAGGGTCAATTATTAACTTCTGGTAACCCTATTTCAACACAATCAGCAAAAAACATATCTTCGGGTATTTGTTGACATCTCATTCACCTTGTAAGTGTGTATGAAACAAACCTTTCCTCTATATAAGTTATTTTCAAAGCAGGAAACATTGAACAATAGAAGGAATTCCGAAAACCGATATTATGTTTTGCTATGAATGTGTATCTGGAAAAGACAAAAAAATAAGGACGCTATGAGAAACTTGAACGTTTGCAGACAAACTCTGCAATTTTTAATCTATATACAGAAGTTGAGTTCCTGTCATAATGTTCTTATGGTGGAAGTGACACAAGTACCAGGCAGCCTGTTACATTAAGATATCTAGGTACTCTGATAAACAACAGTGAAGTGTTGCAACACTAAATGTAGACTTTGGTCTACTTGATAACACTTGGCCATAATGAGAGGGCACACTACGGATATATTTCAAAACATGATATATTATTCACCTACCTTGAGATCACCTGACCGATAACGGCGTTTAAGTAGAACGGTCTGATACATCAACTTTACTTATGCCCTTGACCGATCTTGGCAGTGTCAAATCGGTATAACTATATAGCTCTCACTTACACAAAATGAGTTATCGGTCTTATACACTTGTAAACTGTATTTCTATAGGATTTCCTCGAGTTGTTTAATAATTTGTCAAGATTAAAAAAAACCGCAACATATTTTCTCTTCTTCGCCAGGCTATCTTCATGGGCCCGAAGCATGCAATCTTATATTGAAGTAGTGTTGTAAGATAACTAAGACCAAAACCCAGCAAACTTCAAAGCTCAGATGGCTGTCTGTTGATAGCACAAGACTTGTGGTTTAGACCTGTGGATATCGGCGCACCACTAAGTTCCTTTCCGTAATAGTATTTCCTTCACATATGTTATCTTCTTGCAAAACATGAAAACGAAAGTCATAAAACGTAAATGCTTTTCGGGAATAAATATTGAAATGCTATTGTGTGTATACAGTGGCTAATGGAGATAAGAACGAGGTACGCACATGCGCCAATTTCAACCTTTGTACGGGCCTGTAATTACTGCATAGCAATCACAGGGTTGTACATAGTGTACGTGTGAGCCAAGTCTTTTTGCGGGCAAGCATGGTGTAATTTTACAACCGATTGAAATTGTATCAGTCAGATGTCATCGAGAATATTAGTTGATTACGGACAAAAGTGAAATATGTAGACAGCAAAGGGTATTAGTGTAAATAAGAGGCGAGAGCACACGTCTTTGATGGACGAAAGTTCACAGACACAAACCATGGCGATCGTCTAGTACGTACACACACTACAGTTATTGTTGAAGTGACCGTTTTCGCCACATGCAGTAAACCATTACCTCTGTCGCGATTCACGATGTCACGCAAATTTTAAATGCAACGTTTCTTTTATTTTTTATTTTTTTAGTGATTTTATGATTGAAATTGTATTTTATGATATAGAGCTTTCTTACTTGGCTAAACTCATAGCTTTGTGCCTTTGAAATCCGAATCGGCAAATTGAATCTTCGCTGATTTTCGATTTTTCCCCGTTAAGAGATATAGAAAATCTGATCGTAACATGATGATTGCAACTAGGCAGGCCACTGTATCGTCTGATAGACCAAACTCCTCCTTGGCGAGTTTTTCCATGCGGATTAGTTCTGGGTCAGCCTTTGGCGTTCCATTTTGTCGTGGAGATGTTGATGGTCGTTGCCGACGGCTTCTGGCAATCTTCGTTGTCATTTTGTAATGAATTAACAGCAACTTTCACAACAGCTTCTAACTCTTGCACTAGCTGAGTACTGAATGAAATACAAGACCTAGTGCGCATGCGTACTAAGCAACCTGGCTCATTATAATATTATAATCAAGTTTATACTACTCATTAAACATATGGCATAACTTTAGGCCTTCACATATTCTCAATTATCGACTGTTATTTTAATGGCAAATCAAAACTATTTGCTTCATTGAAGAAATATTCAATCACCCAGTTAAGTAATGTTACGTCTATGGAACGTGTTAAAAAATATTTACTCATGGTATATATATATATATATATATATATATATATATATATATATATATATATATATATATATATATATATATATATATATATATATATATATATATATATATATATATATATATATATATATATATATATATTATATATATATATATATATATATATATATATATATATATATATATATATATATATATATATATATATATATATATATATATATATATATATATATTATATATATATATATATAAAAGTGAAAGTTTGCCCGACGTCAGGAGGGCAATATTTTCTCTGCTGCGAGGGCACATAGACCAATAATTTCAGGCATATTTTTATTATATGCCTCTTCACAGTTAATGCCATATGACATTTACTTACATGCAGGGCATTTTCAAAATTTTACATTATCGACCAGCATCAAACAGATTTTAACGAAAATTATAAATAGAAGTGCGCGAATGGATATTTACATCTAGCTTTGAGCATCTACTTTGACGTTGAAAACGTCGAAGGGCGTCACTTGACCGGGTAACTTGACCGCTAACTTCCGATGATCTTATTGAATCAATGCACTGATTTGCACTCCCATCGAGTCATGTTATATATATATATATATATATATATATATATATATATATATATATATATATATATATATATTATATATATATATATATATATATATATATATATATATAATATATATATATATATATATATATATATATATATATATATATATATATTTATATATATATATATATATATATATATATATATATATATATATATATATAATATATATATATATATATATATATATATATATTTATTTATTTATTTATTTATTTATTTATATACGCAAAATAGTCTGCTTCTCCATGCAGGCAAAGTATAGTGCTCAGAGCATTTCTGCAGGGCGGTAATACTGAGAATCTTTGAACTTGCAGTTGTCACTCTACAGGTTGTTTCATCCGCTAAGCAATCAGCTGGAGTGAGGATTTTTGATGGGAATTGGACTGTATATATGTTGTGTTACAGGTGAGTACGCATATTTATATAAGCGGTTGCGACCAGTTGCAGGTTACTTATTAACGAGGCGAAATTTGCTGCGGTGTCTGCATTTTGAGTGGAATTCTGTTAGTTTGTTAAGGGTTGATTTGCTGTCTGAATAGATTATGTGGAGTTTTTCTGTTACCCAAAGTTTGCAGCATTTGGTTTTATATGACTTTGGGGAGCTCTGTCCATAATTTACCATTTGCCATCATAGTTTCTGTTGTTGTCTTTAAGTTTCCATTCGAGTTTTGAGAGCTCTGTACTATTTCTGTGCTTTGGTGTTTTCAATGTGTACTTGTGATACGTGTATCTTTGTTTGAAGGTTGAGTCCGTGAGTCAAATGTAGTGTTTCTGATCATTGTTTGTGGTGACAGTGGCAGTTTCCTGAAAGTGGATAATCGTGTTTTTTGCGGCAGTTGCACAACGTCTCTTGTTCCCTGCCTTTACTATATTTGGCTGTTGTTGGCTTTGATTATGCTGTCCATGTTTCTGGAGCAACTGTAGCTTACTTTTACGTTGTTTTTGTTAAAACAACTCAATCTCTTCATCAAAAACACAAGCTCTTCAAAATTTAAAAGTTAAAGTCGCGGTATCATAAAAAGGTGCTGGATCGAGTGGCTGCGCAGCGCACGAAGGAGCAGCTTTACGGCATCTATGAATGCAGCGTGGACATATTAGCTGTACCAGTCGATTCATCTCCCAACATTGTGCATGTCTCTAGACGTTCTCTAGACGCTGTAACCGGATTAGGGAAAACTTGAAGTACGTACAGCGTTGTAACACATTTTGCAATACGTTTAAAAGCATGTGTTGACACCAGATTGTTTCATCAGGAAATGTATCCACCAGATAACAATTTCAATAGAAAACAAAAGGCGATCACACCTCCGTCGTCCTCTGACAGATTAGAACAAAGGCGATCCCAAGGATCGGGAACAGTACCTTTAAAACACTTCAGAATTAAATATATCGTCTGCTTTTATATTTTCCTTACTCTCTTATCTACATAGACGTAAACTTGTGTAAACGACCTACACAATAAACATTTGACTTTCTCGTGATGATCTTTTGCTTTGTGTCCGAAAGTTACACGGAATAAGACCATGACCTTCTGAATAATTACTAGTTTAGAAAATGCGATGTAGTAGAGTAATCTCGACTTTTTTACTGACCACGATGTGATGGTGATCCGGTAGAAACATGCTATCAATCGCGTTTACTTCACGCGTGCGCCAATCCACTACCCACTGATCAATGCGTCCAAACCTTTCTGAAATTACTTTTAAATTATTTTACACGATCAACCACTTGAACCAAGTCAATGTCAGCCTCTGACCTTGACAGTTAATGTAACTGAGGAGAACATACTATATTTCGCTGTCATAGCAAGGTCAATCTGCAAAAGGCTTACCCAAGCAAGGTATTAAACAAACATTGACACAGTTTAAAATTAGCAGAGCTGGTATTTACTTAGTCATACATGTGGCGACAATACGCCCTTTGACAACCTCAACGCAAGTCTACTAAATACATTTGCTGATAAAAAGTAGGAATTGGTCAAAATATGATCTTAAATGAAAATCGATGTCGACACGTTAAGCCGATACACAAAGCTGTTTATGCCTTTATTTGAATTGACTTTGTCAGAAACAAGAGATGATTTACAGTTTTATTATTTTCATGCTCCAATACATGACTGAAACATTTACAAACACTGCGAGTCGACGAAGTCCTTGACACGGAAAAATGTCAAATGCTGTAACCGTGGATTGATCGCAGCTTTTACGTGTTGAAGATCGCTAATGGGTGCTTCTGGAGTAGTTAAGATGCAACGGGGCTCCAAGGTGTTTGGCCGGAAATGTGTTTTCGGTGACCTTCCTCGTATATCCAGTAGCTGTGGTAGATTTAGCGTCCCTTGGCCTTTACAAATGATATACTAAGTGGTTGATGCTTTGACGATAGGAATGCATAATGTTACCATGTTACAATCGGATTAAAAAAGAAAGTAAAAAATAAGAAAAATTTAAAAATCAATATCACATGTGATCATTGAAATACTAATCAAAATACATTATGTCGCCATGGTCTAAAATTGGAAAAGAAAAGAAAAAATACAAATTAGCAAAATGTGTAAAAATCACTGCCACATTTGATCATGCTTTATTACAGAAATGCTAATTATATTCCCCTTTCAGTGAAAAAAGCCTGACAAGGCGCTGCTTTGTAACAGAACGTACATGTACTCTGGACCGGAATATCTGTAGATGTCAAATATCACCGACTGCATATATAAATTTATATCTACGTTCTCAGATATTCAGATGGAAAATCATACCAAAGGACGGGATGTTAACGCTTTTGGCAATTGCTCTCCCCTACGATTCGGATAAAAAGAACAAATTCCCACAACTTACAATTCTCCAACTAATCGCAAAACCTCTCCAAACCAGGAATAGATAATGCTGACACATGCTCAATCCTTGAAACCTCTAGACACATGATAGGGATCCACTCAATACCTGTCCGCAAGGCATTTCTTATGTTGACCTCTAGAAAAGCAAGTTTATATGACTGACGTGTGTTAAATCGTTCATCCGTCCATGTCGCCGTCACCGAGACAAGTCGCCCCAGCGCCCTCAGTACTGTGCACCACCGGCGTATGAACTTATAATCAGCCGTCAAAATGTACTTCAAAAAGCAATGCCATTTGAAAAAAAGCAGCAAAAGGTCATCATTGAAATCACCATGGTGACAAGAAGACTTCATGTACTTTATTACCTTCAAATATTATGTATTGCCATTGGGATGTGACGCTAGATTCCAGTCACAAGAATGCAAGGCAATTGCCCCGATAAAGCAGAATTTCGGCCAAAAAGACAAGTTTTCTTCCCGTTGCGGTCCAGATCCGGACCGCAGAGTCCCCAGTTATCTCCATGGACCGTTGCAGGGCTGTGGTAGAGGCCGTATAACGCCGGGTACACACAGACCTATACGCAGGGCAAACCCTAAACCAGCGACATAAGTAGTCTTAGTGGTGTTGCTTGGTTACCAACGGATACATTTGAAAATGTTTATAACTAGTCGTATAATACATGCTTTGTCAAACGAATACAAGTTGGCGCAGCCGGCAATACTCATACAGGGGATGCTAGTCACTTCGCACATAGATGATTAGCACAGAGACTACCCAGGCGACTGTGGTGGCGCATACCGACGTGACTGCAGGGTTGCTAGAAGTAAGACATATGGGACTGAACAGCTTTGGCATGCATTGACAATTTTCAGTTCCACCCTGACAAGTATTGCCCAAGCTTGTAAATATATGTATGTCGAGGCAAATGTTTTTTGAGGGCCGTGCACCATATTTGACAAAGGTAATAGCTGAGTGGTACGACCGCTTTTCAAACGCCCGTTACTTGTAAAATAGTTTTTACAGGTCAGCAAACTGTTATTGCAATCGCGTATTCTAACATACTTCATCCGGTCTGTAAAGACAAAAAGTTCAGAGTAAACAAACGAGCTAGAAAATGATTAAACAGCGCAAAGGGATACAAACAAAACTTATCAATACTTGTCACAATTTGAACAATTATATGGCGACACATTGATGATTAAAACTGTTTCAGTAAAAACGCCCAGCTCCTTCAGATAAGGCTGACACATACTGCTTGTGTGTTCCTTTATAATCCTGAGAAACAAAAGCATAGCATTATACCACTATATTAAAGAGAGTAGACGCGCGTCAGCCCAATTACAACACAACGCACAGGCTAACTAGAAATGAATATTCTAAAATATGATATTATTCTCATAGTTATTGCAAATAATATATCGTAATTACGAAACATTGATATCACTAAAAGCGAGTCAGTATTTCATCCGGGTTGAGCTTCCTTCCGTGGAGCAATAGTCGATAAAATCGCTGTAGGTGTATGAGTTGTGTATGGCATGGACGGCCGGCCGGGGCATCTAGTTTACTATGAATCTCCTTTTATATGTTCATAGCATACTGGACGCGTCCGTCGGCTGCCCTTGTCATACACAACTCATACACCTACAGCGATATTATCGACTATTGCTCCACAGGAAGGAAGCTCAACCAGGCGCTTCCGTCACTATTTTAGTGTAAGCAGAGTAATATACTGTACACAGCCCTGTTAACCTTCTTTGTCTAAAGTATCCACATATCTACGTGACGAATTCCGTAGAATAAGTGCGTAATTTACGAATTCCACCAAAGACAAGAGCCGAAGACTGTTAAACCCTTCTGAGACCAAACCATATGAAACACCGACGGTGAAAGAATGGTTGACGGGAAGTGGACGATACTGACAATTACGTTTTTGAGCGGGCCATACGTCTCTTAAGGACATCCGTGCTGCGTTTCAAAGTGTCCAATTATGCAGATGACTTTCTTAAGCATGTTCACATTTGAAAGATATTCCGTACGTGATTTCCATAATAAATTCAATGCACATATCCCATTGTCTTCATACCGTTACTAAGACCTCATTAATAATGAATGTCATCCAAGAGTCCAAAGTTCGTACCAGTCGCCTGTGCCCGAGAAAAGTTTGTACTGTACCGGCTTCTCAGCTCCTCAGCTTTCAAGACATGTTGTATGTAATTTTGTGTTGTATTCTCATCATTTAGCGTCATTGATCAACTCTCCTGGTATATTTACTTCATGAGTAATTGATACTTTCAGTTTTGGTAGTTTTTGAGGTTTTTAAAGCTCGATTGGCTGGATTGGGTGGATTTTATCTTTCCCCTTCCCGGCCACTGTGGGTACGCAATATGGCTACCCAGGTCGACAATCCATTCAGGCACCTCACCCGTAAACATGCTGTGAGGTGCAACAATGTCGAAGGTGTACAAGTAGAAAACTATGTGTCTGAAATTTCAAAGATTGTTGGGGCTGAAAATATTATTGCAGCTTCACGAATGAATCGTTCAGTGGTTGTGTATCTTGCTAAATTAGAACACGTAGAGTCTGTCGTTGAACGCCAACTAGTGCTTGACAATGAATTCGTCCAGGTTGAACACATGCTCAAACCTGCCTCCAAAGTTATTTTATCTAATGTGCCCCCATTTATCCCTGATGAAAATCTAGAGGAAGAATTGTGGAAACTAAGAAGAGTAGTTGGACATATGCGAGTCATTCCCTTGGTTCGTAAAGATCCTGCCTTGAAACATGTCAAGTCATTCAGACGGCAAATTCACATTTTATTACATAATGACAACATCAACGGATAATACTGGTCAAATATCAAGATCATTTGTATCCAATTTACATTTCTGTTGATGAAATGAGATGCTTCGCTTGTGGTATGAAAGGCCACATTCGTAAAAATTGTCCAGGTCAGCCCGGTGTTTTGCACGTTGTTGAAAATCAATCAGGAAATGTTTCTACAAATTCAGCTCATGAAACTCAGGCTCATCAAAGAAACGAAAATAGCAACAGTCAGAACAAAGAGTCGCATAACAATGTTGATAATGCAGAAATTTCTTCAGCTGCTACTGATAATATCATCGATGAGGTAATTGTTGAGGAGCAAGGTGTTGATGAGCAGGTTAAAGTTCAAAATACTAATGATATGGAAATAGGCGATGCAAATGATGTAATCAATGTGGAGATAATCAATACTAATGACAATAGCAATGAAGGTGTTAACGATGAAACAAGTGAAGGAGGGCCAATAGTAAGAACACAAATGTCGATGACACAGAGTCCGCAGTTGTTGCTGTTGCTGTTGAAGACAGGGTACGAATTCTGCTTCTCCTTCCCCTTCCTCTTTCCCTTCCTCTCCCTCTCTTCCTTTTGTTCCTTCTCCTTCTTCTTCTTCCTCAGTTGTTTTTTCTCAATCCCTTGATTTTCCAGAGACGCCTTTAAAAGGTATTAATACTGGAGGGATGCATACAGACTCTGATTTTCCATTATCCCAGACAACTCCGGTCAAAACTGGTAATAGATTCGATGTTCTCAGCCAAGATTCTGATATTGACGGAGACGAAGAGGTTGATGACGCCGATAGTATTTCTATGACATCTGAAGTTTCTGATACTTTGAACTTACAGATCACAATGATCTAAGCTTTAGCAGCCTTTTAGAGTTTTTAGCGCAGATTAAAGGTTCAAAAAAGCCAGTCCAGAGATGTTATGAATATTGTCCAGATTTAAGACTTCTAATTAAAGCATTGCATAAGTTGCGCAAATCTGATCATGTTACAGCCAGCCAAAATGTAAGAATATATAGGCTGACAGTTAAACTGTATGCGTATACCAAGACTAAACATTATTCTCTAAAATAATGGTCTTTTGTCTTGTCTTTTAATGGCAAGTATTTCAACTTTAACGTGGAATATTAATGGAGGTCACGATTCTCTCAGGCGTTATCAAATTTTATCTTACTTGAATGTAGATCACCATAACGACTTTTGTTTTCTCCAGGAAACTCACTCAACAATGATAGTCAAGCCCATTGGCAAATTATGTGGCGTTCACCAATATATTTTTCTCACGGAACTAGTAACTCGGCAGGTGTCGCTATTCTCTTTCCCAAAAGAAAACAAGTGAATGTTATTTCTCAAAGTAGTGTTGTTAGAGGTCGCTTATTACATCTCCACGTGACTGTAGATGAACAGCCATTTCACTTAGTGAATGTTTATGCCCCGTATTCTGGAGAGGAACGTTTACGTTTCTTCGCTCAGCTTAGAAAGTTTTTAAACATATTAATGATGCTCCAGTTATTAAGGGGGAGATTTTAATTGTACGCTCATCCCTAACTTAGACAGGGGTTCCGAGACTGAGCCACACATGAATTCTTCTAAGTTTCTTTCTGATATTGTTCATCGCACAAAACTTGCAGATGCGTGGCGTCATGTTCACACCTCCTCACGTAATTATACTTGGCAAAGAAATAATAATAAATCACGGATTGACACCTTCTTCATTACAAAAGCCCTCACGTCAATATTCAAATCTGTCTCGATTGATTCATGTCACAATTTATCTGATCACAGTCTAGTTTCCCTTCATATTTGTGCCAATTTCACTAAAATAAAAATCCTGTTTGGTGTCTCAACACTAGTTTTTTAAGCAATGACTACTGTAATTTGATCAAGACTTTTTGGCAGAAATGGCGCAATGAAAAACAGAGATTCACTTCACTTCAATCTTGGTGGGACATTGGCAAACAAAAAATTAAAGAAATTAGCAAACAATACTGCGCTGAAGAGCTGTCTGTTCCTCTTACAATTTTATTTAACAGGTCTTTGCAACAGGGTGTTTTTCCAGCTATTTTCAAGCGTGCAAACGTTGTCCTTATTTTTAAAGCTGGGGACCGAACTGAGGTTGGAAAGTACAGACCAGTCTCACTTTTTCCCTTATTCAGTGAGATTTTTGAGAAAGTAGTGTACAATAATCTTGTTAATCATGTTAAATCTGTCATATGTGAAAGCCAACATGGGTTTGTCAGCGGCCGTTCGACCACGACAAATCTGATATCTTATATTAATTATATCAGCACAGTGATGGACAAAGGAGGGCAGGTTGACTCTATTTACTTGGATTTTTCAAAAGCTTTTGACTCGGTCGACCACACTTTATTAATTCATAAACTTCAGTCATATGGTATAGGTGGTAATCTGTTAACCTGGCTCTCCACATATCTTGAATGTCGTTTACAAAGGGTAGCTTTTGACGGGGAACTGTCATCATGGGGACATGTCACATCAGGTGTACCCCAAGGGTCTATTTTGGGTCCGCTCCTTTTTGTACTTTATATCAATGACATGTTTGAATGCATGAACCATGCAAATGTATCTTTGTATGCTGACGATTCCAAGTTATTTATGGCCATTACTGATATGTCCGATTGCATTAAACTACAACAAGATATCAACCAGGTTGTGAAGTGGACGAGCAAATGGAAGTTGTCATTAAATGTTAAAAAAATGTTCATGTATTTTATTCACTTTGAAAAAAAAACGTCAAAATATTTCCTTACAGGTGCGCTAAGCAAACTATCTTGACTCACACCAACTTTGTAAAAGACCTTGGTGTAATTTTAACAAGTAAACGTAACTGGAGTATGCACATTAACCATGTTGTTTCAAAGGCTTTTAAAATGCTTGGATTATCAAGCGTTCTTGTAAATATTTTAATAGCATCAAAGTTTTAAAAACATTGTATTTCTCCTACGTCAGAAGCCACGTTGAATACTGCTCACCCATCTGGTCCCCTCATCAATTATATTTAATAAAGAAATTAGAAAGAGTCCAAATAAAATTTATCAAGTATCTTTGTTTCCGTTCATCGATGGCTTACTCAAGGGCTCTGTATAGTAACCTATGTTATGAATTTCGCCTTCCCACATTGGAGAACAGGCGAAAATTTTAGACACTCTTTTCTTTATAAAATCCTTCACTCAGTTTATAGTGTACCAGATGTTCTTGCACAGATTCATTTTAACGTTCCTGCCTTTACATTGCGTCGTGCTGTTCTTTTTAGACCAGTGTCAGCACGTACGAAAATCTTGAAACACTCATTTTTATCACGATCTCAGACATATTTTAATTCTATCTGTGACAAGCAAAATTTAGATATTTTTAATAACTTCAGTAATTTCGTCATGGATTATTTAAGATCCTTTTTTCTGAATAATTACTTTTATCTGGACGTATTTCTGTGTATCTTTCGTATTTTTGCTGTTTTTTTGGATTTTTCTTACGTGAATTCTCCTGTCTGTTTGTTTACGTTGTAACTGTTATTTACTTTTCGTTTTTGTATTATATTTTTATTTTCAAACGAACCTGTTATTGGGGCAACCTGTTGGTTCGAGATTAATAAAATAAAATAAAATAAAATAAAATAATACATCTACCGTTATAAGCATATAAAAAAAGAATTAAACGATCACGTCCAAAATCTGCGATGCCTTCTTGCTGAACGCCCTGAGCGCCCTTCACTTCATAAAACCTATCAGCAACAGAAAGATATCTTGGATAACTTAAAATAAGATTGAAACTATTTGTTTGAAAGGCATGTTACCTGACATCATACACATCGATCAAAGTTATATAGTTCCGGGTCGTCAAATTTTCGATAATATCAACTTAATCAGAGACTGCATAAGTTACCATCACGAATTCACTCTTCCATTGGTATTGTGTCACTGGGTAGAGAAAAAGCTTTTGATCGGGTCCATCATGATTTCCTCTTCAGAACTTTGCATTCATTTGGCTTTGGTGATAATTTCATAAAACACATTAAATTGCTTTACACTCAAACGGCAAGTCTTGTTCGAATCAACAGCTCCCTTACGTCTCCAATCCACTTTGAACGTGGAATTAGACAAGGGTGTTCTCTATCTGGTCAACGTAACGCCATTGTTATTGAGCCATTGCTTCACAAAATTAGTGAAGATCGAAATATTCAAGGAATCATGATTCCAAAATCCAATCCAAATGTAAGCTATCTGCCTATGCTGACGATGTCAGTCTTTTTATCACACATAATTCAGAATTCAGTATTCTCGAAAAATGGTTGCGTACTTATGAAGATGCTAGTAATGCTCGGGTTAATTATAAAAAATCCTAAGGGCTGTGGGTGGGTGCTTGGCATACCAGAAGAGACACCCCCTTACAAATTCAATGGAATAGTGACGGATTAAAGATCCTTGGTACTTTCATAGGCAATATTGCTGACTATTTCATTCAGAATTGGGATGACTGCATATCAAAAGTCAACAACAAACTTAGTTGGTGGTCAAGATATGCCCCTGCAATGTCGTACCGTGGTCGAGTAATTGTTATTAACCAGCTCGTGGCCAGCAAAATCTTACATCGCATTTTTTCTCTAATTCTGCCACCTCATGTACTCATTGAAATTCAACGTGCGCTTCTTGATTTCTTCTGGCAAGGTCGGCACTGGGTGCCTGCTACTGTGTTATACACTCCTCTCGAAAAGGGAGGCCATGGTCTTATTAATCTCCCTGCACGTGCAAAGGCATTCCGCTTACAATATATACAAAGATATTTGTATTCAGGTTTAGATCACCCTTCATTCTCATTCACTGATTATTACTTTAGGCGTGTCCACAAACTTGATTATAGTAGACAACTTCTTGCTATTAAAATTCCCAGTATTCCTGTTACTATGCCTCCATTTATCTTGCCCTGTTACAAACTTGGCAGTCTTCCAAGGCTGTTCGTAAGGGTGATCCCACCTCAACGGATGATATTCTCCAAGAACCTCTCTTTTTAATGATCAAATCAAACATTCAGTATTTGATGATCAGCCAACCCTTTCGAATCATCTCATTGATGCTGGGATAACAAAAATAAGTGAGGGGATTTGCATATCATGGCGGCCTGAACAGACGTGTGCTCTCAAACCTCCACAAGCTTTTTTCTGTTTCTTCAAAAATTGAGAGTTTATTTACCTTGGCTGCAATAATTATTGACATTACATCATTGTGGTTCATGTGAACTACTTTTTTTAGCCATATGGTACGTAAGAGTAAAAAAAGACAACGGCAGAAGTCTTCGACAAGTTCCACGTGTGGTCTTGACATGGCGTCTAATGCTGCTACCGTGAGTATTGGCAATGAGAGTGTTACGCAACATGATGATCAAGATATTTTCCCGCAACTGTCGTCACCAGAACTGAAGGCTTTGGCAACAATACTTACTAAGCAAAATGAAACTTTGTCATTCAAAAATAGACCAAGTGAAAGAAGAATTAACTCTAGAAATCTCCTCGGTCGTCGCTAAATTGAACTCAACGGTGGAAAATGTTACAAACTTGAAGGAAGGGTCGCTGATGTGGAACGCTGTCAAGAGTGTCAGTCATCGGAGATTGATTCCCTGCGTAAGATGCTAGCTAATGAGCGGATAACTGCTCATCTGTTATTAGATAGATGTAGTCGAAAATATGATATAATTATACTTGGTATCCACTATGAGAAAGATGAAGATTTAGAACGCAAAACTCGGACCTTTTTGAAGAACTCGTTAAAACTCCCGACGGCTGAAACCGTACAATTGAGTTCCGTTCATCGTCTTGGTACGCCTTCTGAAAATCGCCCGTCTCCTCCAGTTATTACAAGGTTTGTCAGTCTCAGCGATAGGAATGATGTGCTTAGTCGTGGACATTTATTGAAGGACACCAACTTTGTCGTTCATGAACGTTTTACCACCTGCCCTACAGAATGCACGCAATAAACTGTTGCCTGCGTATTACACGGCCAAGAAAGATGGCCACCGTGTCAAGTTACGAGTACCACCACGAGACTGTTGTGCTTTGTTTATTATTGACGACAAAGAGAGCAAAAGCTTAGATGCAGTGGTTTATTTTTTTATATGTGAACAACTTGTCCAGAAATACACTGAATTTTGTCAGAGTTGCTTTTTTGGGTTTTTCCCTCTGTCTCTCTCATATTGTTAGTCGCGAGGTTGGAGACGCTTGCCTTTCCCCGTTGTGCTCCATCTGTTGGCGCCTCTCGTCTGAAGTTTGGTCTCAGTTTTTGTTTTTTTTTCCTTTTTGTTTCTCTTTGTTTTCATATTTTCTTTTTTTTACTTTGTGTGTTGATGTTTCCCCTTTGTTTGCTTTCTTCCTTTCTTTTTTATGTCATGACAATCCCCATTTATAGCTATTGTATACATTTGGTGTATTTTGTAAGTTATTTATTTCAGTTATTATTTCCCACTACTTACATATATGGCTGTTACTTCCAAAGTTGAAATTGCTTCATATAATTGCAATGGATTAGCAAATTCAGTTAAAAGAAGAGAGATCTTTACTTGGTTGCGAGATAAATCTTATAACATCTTTTGTTTGCAAGAAACTCACTCCACTGTATGTAATGAAAGGTACTGGAAAGCTGAATGGGGTGCGGATATTTTTTTCAGTCATGGTACTAGTAATCGGAGAGGGATTGCAATTCTTTTGAAAAATAATTTTTCGTATACAGTAGCCAAGACAAGTGTAGATTCTGAGGGTAGGTGGATTATGATGGATATTACTGTTGATACTCATCGGTTCATTCTTGTTTGTTTATATGCCCCAAATGATGATAATCCCCTTTTCTTTGAGAATATCCATTCACAAATTGTCGATTTCTGTGGTGATGTGTCTGATATCATCATTTGCGGGGATTTTAACACCGTTCAAGATGATTTGGTTGACAGAGTAGGTACTGGAAAGAATGTTTATCATCGGAATGCATGCGAGAGCATTAAATTTAATGCATTCGTGGGACTTGCATGACATCTGGCGATTACGTAACCCTTCTGTGAGGCGATACACGTGGAGGAGAGGCAATTCGGCCAGTAGGATTGATTATTTTTTAGTGCCATTTTCTTTTGTCTCAAAAATAACAGGTGTTACCATCGGCAAAAGATATCGCTCAGATCATCACCTCATTGGTATTGGTTTGGAAACTAATGTTTTCACACGTGGAAAGGGGTATTGGCACTTCAATAATTCTCTCCTCAAAGACCAAAATTTCATTATCCATTCACAACGTTTTATTTCCAACTTCTTTGTTGCTAATAATGGCTCTGCAAACCCTCACAGTGTCTGGGATGCCTTTAAATGTGCTTTTAGAGGCCACTGTATTAAGTTAAGTTCATTTAAGCAACGCAAAAGAACAGAAAAGGAGAATTGTCTTATTAGAGAAATTAATGAATTACATGCCATCATTGATTCTGGGTCTAGTCATTGTCAAGGTGACCTTTCTCTCCGTTTGTCACTGAAACAGAAAGAACTTGAGTCTCTGTTGGTCTCATTATTCGTGCAAAAGCTAGGCGGAGGGCTGATGGCGAACGTCCGACGAAATAATTTCTTAATCTTCTTCACAGGAATTATTCGAGGAAAAATGTCATGACTTTAGTACAATCCGATGGTACCATTCTGTCAGACCCATTACAGATTTTGAGAGAAGAAGTTTTGTTTTACAGGAAACTTTATTCATTCGATCATCCCCCGATTTTACTTAGCAATGAAAATTGCCATACTTTCTTTCCTGATAATTTTGCTTGTCGTCTAGGTAGATCTGAACGGGAAACCTATGAAGGTTTAATTACGATCAATGAGTTGTGGCAAGCTATCAGATCCTTCCCAGCTGGAAAATCTCCTTGCTTGGACGGTTTTCTTTTTGAAGTTTATAAAATTTTTCAAAGAATTATGTACACCCATGCTTCATTTTTTAATTATTCATATAATCTTGGGTTTTTATCATCCTCACAAAGAGAAGGGCTATTATCACTTCTTTTGAAACAGGATGCACAAGGTTATGATAAGGATCCGGTGTTTCTTAAAAATTGGCGTCTTTAACTTTGCTTTGTTGTGATACTCGCATTTTGGCCAAGTGTCTTTCATTGCTAGTAAAACGGGTTTTCACAAATATTATAAATGAGGACAAACAGGTTTTATTCATGGTAGATTTATAGCAGATAATATTAGGAGGATTCTTGAAATTATAGAATTGTACGAGAAGAATAATGAGCCTGGATTAGTCTTTATTGACGATTTTGAAAAGGCCTTCGATAAAGTGAGATGGGATTTTATTTTTAAGCGCTTGGATTTTGTCAATTTTGGTCCATCATTTATGTCATGGGTGAAAGTTATGTATAACAACATTTCTAGTCGTATTATTAATTATGGCCATATTTCAGATAATTTTAGTCTCTCTCGGGGCGTTGGGCAAGGTTGTCCGCTGTCACCTTACTTATTTGTAATTGCTGTAGAGATTCTAGTGATTCGAGTAAGAAGTTGTAAAGAACTAAGAGGTCTTAAAACAGGTCCCTTCGAAAATAAGATTTCACAATACGCCGACGATACTAATTGCCAAACTGAACAAGACCCTGGTTCTTTTTATGCATTACGTGATATCTTGAATGTGTATTCCATAATATCAGGGTTGCAACCTAATTATGATAAATGCAAGGTGCTACGTATTGGTCACTTAAAAACATAGATTTTCATATCAATACCAAATGTCCCTAATTTGGACGGATGGCGATGTTAATGTTCTTTGTATCCAGATTCCAAGAGATTTATCATATCTTGTTGATGCTTATTTTTATCCACGTTTTGAAAAGGCAAGGAAGTTACTACAGCCATGGCAGGGTAGGGGGCTCACTCAGTTATTATTAAATCTTTGGTTGACTAAAAGTTTATCTTTTTGTTTATGTCTCTCCCTTCACCCAATAGCGACTTCTTCAAGAAGTACAATACTTTAATTTTTAATTTTTTGTGGGGAGGTAAACGAGACAAGATTAAGAGATGTACTATACAAAACTCCTATGAAAATGGGGGTATTAAGTTAACAATTTGTGTGTTTTAACCTCACACTTAAGACTGCCTGGTTTATTAGACTCTTGTGTAATAATAGTTTATTTTGCAGTAAGTGGTATAAATATTTGCTTTCCAGTTTTGGTGGTCCTCCTTTTTATTATGTTAATTTAGACAAGACTGATTTTGATCTCTTAAAGCCCATTAGTTCTGTTTTCTTACGAGAATTTTTTTCAGCGTGGCTGCAGTATAACTTCACCACTGTTGTTGACAAGGTAGATGTTTGCCAACAACTGTCTTTTATAATTCTAAAATACGTATTACAGACAAGCCAATAATGAGGAAACGCTTTTTTGAGAATGGTATAATTTTTATTAACGATCTTCTCGACGATAATTGTAAGTTTTTTAGTTATGAAAATGTCATCACAATGTATGGTAATATCTGCACTCGCTTTCAGTACAATCAATTATTGTCTGCAATACCAACAGATTGGAAGAATATTTTACAGGATTCACATTCATCAAAATTACAGGTCTGTAGGCCCAATTTTCGCAATCCTAAATGTTTGTCTGGTTAAAAATTAACAGAGAGATTTACACTTTCTTTGTAAATATAGAAACACCTGAGGACCTTCCTCCATACATAGTTTGTTACTGGTACGATTTATTTGATGAGATAATATTTCTGAAAAAATTGTTACTGCTTCCATTCCAATTAACTAGTGATATTAAGCTATGGAATTTTCAATATAAGTTGATAATGAAGATTTTTCCCTCAAATCGATTAATTTATAAATGGCGACTAATTAATTCACTGATATGTAATTTTTGCAAAGAGGTTGAAGAGGATTATTATCATTTATTTTAGGACTGTATTTATGTAAATCGTTTTGGATTTCAGTAAAGGAGTGGTTTCAAATGGTTACACTAAATACCATAATGCTTAATGCAACCTACTGTATACTTGGTGACTCGTGTTCGAGTTCTAGTTTATTTATAAATCTCATATTCCTTATCGGACACTTTTATATTTTTAGATGTAAAAATGCTAATTCACTGCCAAATGTTCTTCAGTTTAAATTGTACGTGAATTCTATTTACAAAACAGAAAAGTATGTAGCAATGTCAAAAGATAGGCAAAGGATAAATGTCTGAAAGTGGGGAGATTTTGTTAACCTTTTGATGGTTAGCTTTTCTTCTTTCTGTTTGTCTTTCTTTTTCCTCAGGTCTTTTCTGTTGTCTTTATGTTTGTTTTTCAATAAAAAAAAAAATAAGTGACCTTGTCGATCCTTTTTCCAGAAACTGGTTATCTCACGATAATATAGCAAACATAATGCCCGTTTACTTGCGTACGATTTTGAGCAATGTCGTGACGTCATTAACATTATTCCATTCCTGAACAATGGAGAGATAAATTACAACATTCGTTCTCCGAAGATGTCAATCTTAACGTTCCAACCTCCCCCATCAATACCGTTTTCACTTTGACATCATTCATACCGATGAAACAAATAACATTTCCTTAACTGCCCTCTCTATAAAATTGAAAAGGGCGCAATTTATAAATTCCTCATCATGTCTGACTTCCATAAGAAGCATAGTGATCGTCCTGACACTATTTGGAGGGAATTACTTGGTATGTAAAGACACGAAGGTTAATTTTAGTTTCTGTTATACTAGTCCTATACCTAAAACTGAAGATGATCTTCAATGGCGCATTTTACACGGTGCCTATGCAACTGGTAACTACCTGTTTCAATGTCATTTCAGTCAGACCCCAAATTGTGTTTTCTGTAGTAACAGAGATGACCTTGTTCACATTTTTCTGGAATGTCATCGACTAACCTCTTTGTTCAAATTACTTCGTAAATTATCTCGTCAACTACTTGGACCCAACTGTAGGATTTTGTACTGGTGGTTTGTAATTGGCCCAGCTTTTATTAAAACTGTTATGGATAAAAATATCCATGCCCTTTTAAACTATATTTTCAACACTGCAAAACTTGTTATTCACATGACTCGTCGTAAAGCCATCACTGAAAATGATCCGCACCTGTCTGGTGACCTTATTACCGCCTTTAAATCTCGTCTACGTTCGCGTATACTAAATGAATACGCTTACCATGGTTTCTCCCGCGAGAACACGAATTTTGATAGATTTTGGTGTGTGAACAATGTTTTAGCTTCTGTTAGTGAAGGAAAACTGAAAATTGCAGATATTCTCTCGTGAGGTGAGCTTGTTAGGTCTGTGTATTAACACACTGCATACACTCTTCAGCATTAGGCTACGCTACTGATAACTGAGACTCGAGTAGCTTCGTGTCTACGCCCTGGGCACCGTACTCCTCACGGGAATCGTTTTCATGGTTCGGACAGTTGTCGGAGGGACATACACTTTGCTTTGTTTCAGGCTAACCACTGTGCTTGTGTTAGCGTTATTGCTGCCTATTATCTTGACGTCCAGCTGTCAACATTGGTCCGACCAATCTCACGTGATGCTATCATTTAACACCTGTCACCTGATGTCATCTATATACTGGTTTTCACCTTAGGCTGGATGCACGTACGCTTTGGTAGTCATCTCATCGCCTGATGTCAATTTTATACTACCAGTTATCTAGTGATGTCATCGACGTTTTGGTCTCCACGTCAAGACCAATGGAGTATCAACCTCAGTGCTACTGTGTGTTTTTCTGTGAACGCTGCTTGTGATTCTCAACTTCAACCTTTTTTTGATTTCTTTTGATTTTATTGATTGCACTGGATTGACGTGTACAGCTGAGTGCAATTTTGTATATTTATACACGATTTTTATTATTGGAATAAAAGTTCCATTGAAAAAACTACTACTACTACTCCGTGCGGATGTGTGGTAGATGGGCTCCTGAATTTTGTGTTGTATTCTCATCATTCAGCGTTATTGATCATTTCTACTGGTATATTTACTTCTTGAGTACTTGATACTTTCCGTTTTTGTGTAGTTTTTGAGGTTTTTAAAGCTCGATTGGCTGGATTTTATCTTTCCCCTTCCCGGCCACTGTGGGTAAGCAATATGGCTACCCAGGTCGACAATCCATTCAGGCATCTCACCCGTAAACATGCTGTGAGGTGCAACAATGTCGAAGGTGTCCAAGTAGAAAACTATGTGTCTGAAATTTCAAAGATTGTTGGGGCTGAAAATATTATTGCAGCTTCACGAATGAATCGTTCAGTGGTTGTGTATCTTGCTAAATTAGAACACGTAGAGTCTGTCGTTGAACACCAATAGTGCTTGACAATGAATTCGTCCAGGTTGAACACATGCTCAAACCTGCCTCCAAAGTTATTTTATCTAATGTGCCCCCATTTATCCCTGATGAAAATCTAGAGGAAAAATTGTGGAAACTAGGAAGAGTAGTTGGACATATGCGAGTCATTCCCCTTGGTTGTAAAGATCCTGCCTTGAAACATGTCAAGTCATTCAGACGGCAAATTCACATTTTATTACATAAAGACAAAATCAACGGGCTAATACAGGTCAAATATCAAGATCATTTGTATCCAATTTACATTTCTGTTGATGAAATGAGATGCTTCGCTTGTGGTATGAAAGGCCACATTCGTAAAAATTGTCCAGGTCAGCCCGGTGTTTTGCACGTTGTTGAAAATCAATCAGGAAATGTTTCTACAAATTCAGCTCATGAAACTCAGGCTCATCAAAGAAACGAAAATAGCAACAGTCAGAACAAAGAGTCGCATAACAATGTTGACAATGCAGAAATTTCTTCAGCTGCTACTGAGAATATCATCGATGAGGTAATTGTTGAGGAGCAAGGTGTTGATGAGCAGGTTAAAGTTCAAAATACTAATGATATGGAAATAGGCGATGCAAATGATGTAATCAATGAGGAGATAATCAATACTAATGACAATAGCAATGAAGGTGTTAACGATGAAACAAGTGAAGGAAGGGCCAAAAGTAAGAACACAAATGTCGATGACACAGAGTCCGCAGTTGTTGCTGTTGCTGTTGAAGACAGGGTACGAACCCTGCTTCTCCTTCCCTTCCACTTTCCCTTCCTCTCCCTCTCTTCCTTTTGTTCCTTCTCCTTCTTCTTCTTCCTCAGTTGTTTTTTCTCAATCCCTTAATTTTCCAAAACGCCTTTAAAAAGTATTAATACTGGAGGGATGCATACAGACTCTGATTTTCCATTATCCCAGACAACTCCGGTCAAAACTGGTAATAGATTCGATGTTCTCAGCCAAGATTCTGATATTGACGGAGACGAAGAGGTTGATGACGCCGATAGTATTTCTATGACATCTGAAGTTTCTGATACTTCTGAACTGACAGATCGCAATGATCTAAGCTTTAGCAGCCTTTTAGAGTTTTTAGCGCAGATTAAAGGTTCAAAAAAGCCAGTCCGGAGATGTTATGAATATTGTCAGATTTAAGACTTCTAATTATAGCATTGCATAAGTTGCGCAAATCTGATCATGTTACAGCCAGCCAAAATGTAAGAATATATAGGCTGACAGTCAAACTGTATGCGTACACCAAGACTAAACATTATTCTCTAAAATAATGGTCACTTATTTTATCTTACTTGAATGTAGATCACCATAACGATTTTTGTTTTCTCCAGGAAACTCACTCAACAATTGATAGTCAAGCCCAATGGCAAATTATTTGGCGTTCACCAATATATTTTTCTCACGGAACTAGTAACTCGGCAGGTGTCGCTATTCTCTTTCCCAAAAGAAAACAAGTGAATGTTATTTCTCAAAGTAGTTGTAAGAGGTCGCTTATTACATCTCCATGTGACTGTAGATGAACAGCCATTTCACTTAGTGAATGTTTATACCCGTATTCTGGAGAGGAACGTTTACGTTTCTTCGCTCAGCTTAAAAAGTTTTTAAACAGTATTAATGATGATCCAGTTATTATGGGGGGGGGGAGATTTTAATTGTACGCTCATTCCTAACTTAGACAGGGGTTCCGAGACTGAGCCACACATGAATTCTTCTAAGTTTCTTTCTGATATTGTTCATCGCACAAAACTTGCAGATGCGTGGCGTCATGTTCACACCTCCTCACGTAATTATACTTGGCAAAGAAATAATAACAAATCACGGATTGACACCTTCTTCATTACAAAAGCCCTCACTTCAAAAATCAAATCTGTCTCGATTGATTCATGTCACAATTTATCTGATCACAGTCTAGTTTCCCTTCATATTTATGCCAATTTCACTAAAAATAAAAATCATGTTTGGTGTCTCAACACTAGTATTTTAAGCAATGATGACTACTGTAATTTGATCAAGACTTTTTGGCAAAAAATGGCGGCAATGAAAAACAGAGATTCACTTCACTTCAATCTTGGTGGGACATTGGCAAACAAAAAATTAAAGAAATTAGCAAACAATACAGCTATCAATACATCTACCGTTATAAGCATATGAAAAAAGAATTAAACGATCACGTCCAAATCTGCAATGTCTGCTTGCTGAACGCCCTTTACTTCATAAAACATATCAGCAACAGAAAGATATCTTAGATAACTTAAATAAGATTGAAACTCAAGACGCAGCTGTTCGAGCACGTTATCAACAATTTAATGAATCCGATGCCTTTACAAACTTTTTCTATTCCCTTGAGAAACATAAAGGTCAGCACAAATCTCTTAATCAGCTGTGTCGTCACGATCAGACCATCACTGAAAATCAACATGAAATCCGTTCACTTACTCGTACCTTTTATCAAAATTTGTAACACCCGGAACCCATTTCAACTGCAGCCCAAGATTCTCTTCTCAATAATTTACAAAAATTAAACCCGGATAAAGCTGAACAGTGCGACGAACCGATCACTTTTGAAGAAATGTCCTCAGCCTTAAAGCAGGTTACCACTGGTAAAACACCTGGAATTGACGGTATACCGGTGGAATTTTTTAAAACGTTTTGGTCCACTATTGGTCATGATTTGCATGATGTTTTCCAAGCCTCTCTGACAGATGGTTTTCGCCCACTTCTTGTCGTCGTGCTGTTCTGACTTTACTTCCCAAGTCAGGTGACAATACTTTGCTACGTAACTGGAGGCCGGTTAGTTTGCTTTGTGCAGACTATAAAATCTTTGTTAAAGCTTTATCTATTCGTTTGAAAGGCGTGTTACCTGACATCATACACATCGATCAAAGTTATACAGTTCCGGGTCGTCAAATTTTCGATAATATCAACTTAATCAGAGACTGCATAAGTTACCATAACGAATTAACTCTTCCACTTGGTATTGTGTCATTGGATCAAGAAAAAGCTTTTGATCAGGTCCATCATGATTTCTCTTCAGAACTTTGCATTCATTTGGCTTTGGTGATAATTTCATAAACACATTAAATTGCTTTACACTCAAACGGCAAGTCTTGTTCGAATCAACAGCTCTCTTACTGCTCCAATCCACTTTGAACGTGGAATTAGACAAGGGTGTTCTCTATCTGGTCAACTTTACGCCATTGTTATTGAGCCATGCTTCACAAAATTCGGAAGATCGAAATATTCAAGGAATCATGATTCCAAAATCTAATGAGCGCAAATGTAAGCTATCTGCCAATGCTGACGATGTCAGTCTTTTTATCACGCAGAATTCAGAATTCAGTATTCTCGAAAAATGGTTGCGTACTTATGAAGATGCTAGTAATGCTCGGGTTAATTATAAAAAAAATCCTAAGGGCTGTGGGTGGGTGCTTGGCGTACCAGAAGAGACACCCCCTTACAAATTCAATGGAATAGTGACGGATTAAAGATCCTCGGTACTTTCATAGGCACTATTGCTGACTATTTCATTCAGAATTGGGATGACTGCATATCAAAAGTCAACAACAAACTTAGTTGGTGGTCAAGATATGCCCCTGCAATGTCGTACCGTGTCGAGTAATTGTTATTAACCAGCTCGTGGCCAGCAAAATCTTACATCGCATTTTTTCTCTAATTCTGCCATCTGATGTACTCAATGAAATTCAACGTGCGCTTCTTGATTCTTCTGGAAAGGTCGTCACTGGGTGCCTGCTACTGTGTTATACACTCCTCTCGAAAAGGGAGGCCATGGTCTTATTTATCTCCCTGCACGTGCAAAGGCATTCCGCTTACAATATATACAAAGATATTTGTATTCAGGTTTAGATCACCCTTCATTCTCATTCACTGATTATTACTTTAGGCGTGTCCACAAACTTGATTATAGTAGACAACTTCTTGCTATTAAAATTTCCGGTATTCCTGTTACCATGCCTCCATTTTATCTTGCCTGTTACAAACTTGGCAGTCTTCCAAGGCTGTTCGTAAGGGTGATCCCACCTCAACGGATAATATTCTCCAAGAACCTCTCTTTTTAATGATCAAATCAAGCATTCAGTATTTGATGATCAGCCAACCTTTCGAATCATCTCATTGATGCTGGGATAACAAAAATAAGTGTGTGAACAATGTTTTAGCTTCTGTTAGTGAAGAAAAACTGAAAATTGCAGATATTCTCTCGTGAGGTGAGCTTGTTCGGTCTGTGTATTAATACACTGCATACACTCTACAGCATTAGGCTACGCTACTGATAATTGAGGCTTGAGTAGCTTCGAGTCTATGCCCTGGGCACCTTACTCCTTACGGGAATCATTTCCATGGTTCGAACAGTTGTCGGAGGGACATACACTTTGCTTTGTTTCAGGCTAACCACTGTGCTTGTGTTAGCGTTATTGCTGCCTATTATCTGACGTCCAGCTGTCAACATTGGTCCGACCAATCTCATGTTATGCTATCATTTAACACCTGTCACCTGATGTCATCTATATACTGTTTTTCACCTTAGGCTGGATGCACGTACGCTTTGGTAGTCATCTCATCGCCTGATGTCAATTTTATACTTCCCTGTTTTTGTCCATCGGTAGGTTGTGTCACCTGCTTGAATTATGAAGTGATGAGTTTAGATGTATTTCTTGTTGATATTTAATTATGTCATTCATGACGTTTCCTGTTCAATGCCGACCATCACTTTGTAGTGATTTTCTTTTATTTGTATCTAATATTTCCTTTGGTTCCTGGCAATGTAAAAATTTCATTTTACAGTTTTAGTATGTAGGGACCTATGTGAAATAAAGATATTTGAAAAACTACTACTACTACTACTACTACTACTACTACTACTACTACTACTACTACTACTACTACTACTACTACTACTACTACTACTACTACTACTACTACTACTACTACTACTACTACTACAATGAAGACGTGTGTATGAGGTGCTCCGTATTAACGCAAGATTTTGGTTGACTGAGAAGACATCCCTCGCCAATCTTCACTGATTAGTGTTGTCATCGAATTCTACTTTCGGTTAATTGTTGTTTTTGGTCGGATTTGTGGTCGATTTTGTTGGATTCTATGTTTGCTGAGGCCGGGCAAGGCCAATGAGGCAAGATGGCATCCGCAAGGCAAGTATTCAGAGGTCTCACTCGAAAGCATAGTTTGAAATGTTCATCTGTTGAGGGTGTGAGAGTTGAGATATATGTAGAAGAAATTGCGAAAATCACTGGACCTGGAAATATTATCGCTGCGTCTCGTGTTAACGGTGCAGTAATTGTGTTTTTAAGTTCAACTAGTTGGGTCGAGACCGTTTGTTTAGACGGATTTGAACTAGATGGCTGTTGGGTTTCGACAGAACCATTAGTGAAGCCCGCAACAAAGGTCATACTTTCGGGAGTACCGCCCTTCATTCCAAACCAAGTTCTCATAAATGAACTAAACAAGTGTGGTAGAGTTGTTGGTGGGGTCAAGACCATTCCTTTAGGTTGCAAGTCGGAAAGATTGAAACATGTCAAATCTTTCCGACGTCAAATGTATATTCTGCCAACAGTTAGTGACGATGAATTATTGGGATGTTACCACGTTACATTTGAGGACAAAACTTATCGTATTTATTTGTCATTTGATGAACTGAGATGTTTTAACTGTCATAAGATTGGTCACATAAAAAGCAATTGTCCTGGGTCTGAGACAATCGTTGAAATGGAAAATGCTAAAGATAACCAGGAAAAACCGAGCCAGAAAGATGATTACAATATCGAAAACGCCACTGACATGGTTGACGAAAATGAATATGCAATGATGGAAAATATTCAACGCTATGGTACACCTGTTATTGACAATGAAGTAGCCAAAAATGACAAAAGCGATGACATAAGAGATAACGTGCACGATGAGAGCTCGGTCACCACCACTGATAAAAATACCGATGGCAAACAAAACAATAAGACACAACGTGACACAGGTGATAAAGACGTTTCAATATTACCGACCAATGACAGTAGCAAGTCTATTTCAAAAGAAAGTGACACATTACCGAAAATTAACAATGGCGACACTTCAATAGAAAATGCTGATGAGATGGAAACAGACAACAAAGAAAAACCCTCGTGCAAACGATAAAAAATCTACTAATGAAAAAGCGCTCCCATCAGAGACTTTGCCTGTCGATAAAGAAATCTTTAGTGTCGAAGAGCGGGTACTAACCCCTCCTTCACCTTTCCCATCTTCTCCCACCTTTTCGTCAGCCTCAGATTACACGACTTCGTCTGATTCTCAACAACCAATTTCCGTTCAGCTTTCTGAGTCGTCTCTTCCGGTCCATCAACTCTCTTTAGTGAAGAGGCCAGTATCTCTCAAGATCTTTTTGCTACTCCTCGTCAGAAGATGATCACGATGAAACCACGTCCCTGACATGAGAACTCTCCGATATTCCCCAGAACTTTGAAAATAACCGTCAGTTGCCGTCCTCTCAATCAATTGATGAGTTCCTTGAGGATACTCTTCACTCAAAGAAAATAATTACGAGATGCATCGAGTTTTGTCCGGATCTTAAACTTTTAATCACAGCTTTCAATAAATATCGTAAATCCCAACTTTCACTGGAGCTCAAAAAGCATGTGTTCAAAAAATTAGCTATAAAGTAAAGCAGCACATTAAAACCACTGGTAAATTCGTCCATTAACTTTCTCCGTTATGTTTAGTCTCTTTTCATTTTACTAGCTGCTATGGCAACCATTTCTGGGTTGAAATTAAATGTCCGAGGCTGCCGAGATGCACTCAAGAGATATCAAGTTCTCGAATATCTCAAAAATGAGGTTCCTACTGATTTTCAGCTCCTGCAAGAAACACATACGTTGGAAAGTGACGAAAGAATCTGGCAAGTTATATGGAAAGGAAAAGTCCTTTTTTCTCATAAAAGTACAAATCCAGGAGGAGTGCCGATTCTTTTCTCACCCAAGCAGAAAATCGACATTCTTGACACGAAAGAATTAATAAACGGTCATCTCCTTCACGCACACGTGCTTATCATTGATAAACCAGTGCATGTAATCAATGTTTATGCCCCCTCGAATTCTACGGATCGTTTTCAGTGTTTAAAATTCTTAAAACTCATCTTGATTCCCTTAACAGTGACCCGATTTTCTGGGTGGTGATTTCAATTGCACTATCGATTCTGAGATTGACCGTTCTGGTAGAGAGCCTGACCCTCGTACTTCACAACTCCTCAACAAAATTATTCATCGTTTTGCATAAGTTGATGCGTGGCGTAATCAAAACATTTCCCTTCATAATTTCACTTGGTCCCGCGATCACAGTTATGCCAGGCTTGACAGAATTTATATTGAAGAGCATTCTGCAAACCGTATAAACTGCTGCAATATTATTAATTATTCTCTCTGTTTTACTGCCATGAAAATAGTTCTTTCTCAGAAATGCACTAATCACCATAATCCTGTGTGGCATATGAACACAGATTTTAAATGACAATGATTATGTTGACCTTATTTCCCTGTTCTGGGGACATTGGCGCCAAAAGAAATCAAATTATCATAAAATTCAACATTGGTGGGATATTGGAAAAAAAAGTCAAGCAGCTAACTCTGCAATATTGTCATCACAAAAATACAGAAAGAAATATTTTGAAACGCGAACTTGAAAAAGAAATTCGCCGGCTAGAAAACTTCCTTTTCCAAGACCCGTCCGTCCATGCTATTTATAAAGCTAAGAAAGACCTTCTTAAGGAAATTCTTGACCATGACACTAAAGGGCGGCCATTCGCGCCAAACATAGACATATCAGTACAAATGATACTCCCAATAATTTTTTTCAGTGAAATCGAAATCAATAATGGAAAAAGAAAGCCTATTATCCATCTACAGACGGTTCACTTACTGAAGATCAAAAGGAAATAATAAACCTTACATATGCGTTTTATCAAGATCTGTATTCCTGGACCCGATTGATAAGAATTCTGAAAAACTCCTGCACGATAGTTTGCCACAACTTAATGAGACAGACAAAGATGTTTTAGATAGTCCAATCACTCATGACGAACTCACAAATACAGTTAAAAGCCTCTCTCATGGTCACTCTTCTGGGATTGATGGCTTACCAAACGAATTTTACAAGAATTTCTGGTCAGTAATTGGCAGAGACGTTCATGAAGTTTTCCTTAAATCCGTCAGCGATGGGGAACCGCCAATGTCTTGTAGAAGAGCAGTCATAAGTCTTTTTCCGAAATCCGGAGACAATGCAAAACTTAAAAATTGGCGGCCAGTTCGTCTTTTTGCAGCGACTACAAAATTCTCACCAAGACCCTCTCCCTCCGGCTTCGTAATGTTCTCAGTACCATCATTCATAATGATCAAAGCTGCAGTGTCCCTGGTCGACAAATTCACGATAATATTGCTATGCTCAGAGACTGCCTTCAATTTGCAAATGCTGAAAATATTCCTCTCGCAATAATTACCCTTGATCAAGAAAAGGCATTCGACAGAGTGCATCATGATTACCTTTTTCACACTTTAGAGGCTTTTGGCTTCGGCCAAAATTTCATCAACTACATCAAACTTTTATACACCAATGCACAGAGTTTAGTCCGGGTCAATAACAACCTCACTGCCCCTATTTCTTTTAACCAAGGAATCCGCCAGGGCTGTTCCCTTTCCGCACAACTTTACATTATCGCCATAGAGCCCTTTCTCAATAAAATCCGGACTAAAAGTGATATCAAAGGTCTTACCATTCCAGAGTCTCATACAACTTGTACTCTCTCAGCGTATGCAGATGATATTGATTTTATTATAACTCGTAACGATGATTTTAGTAAACTTAACCGCTGGCTTCATACTTACAATAAAGCGTCAAACTCTAAGACAAATTTATGTAAGACGGAGGGTCTTTGGGCTGGAAGTTGGCGGGGAAGGAAGGATAGCCCTCTCAACATCACCTGGAATAGCAACGGTCTTAAATGCCTCGGGGTATATCTTGGTAACGACCAGCAGTTTGAAAGCAGAAATTGGACTGAGCTGGTTGATAAACTTTCAAACGATATTGAATACTGGAATCAACACGCTCCAAACATATCGTATCGTAGGAGAGTTTTGATTAGCAATAACTTACTAGCTAGCATATTTGTGTATCGTTGTTCCTCACTTTGCCCACCTGCTGGCACGGTGGCCTACGTTCAGTCTCGCCTCCTTGACTTCTTTTGGCAAGGAAAACATTGGATCCCTGCAGAAAAAAAAAACTATACCTTCCTATCAATGAAGGAGGACAAGGTCTCGTTCATTTACCGTCTCGAATCAAGTCCTTTTGTCTCCAGTTTTTCAAAGATATCTCTATTCCGACTATGTCCATCCTATTTTCCGTTTTGTTGATCATTATTTCAGTCAAGTTCAAGGCCTCTGTTACTCTAAAAATCTTCTTGCAGTTGAAATTTATTCCAATTTCATTTGCATTCCAAACTTTCACAATGACCTGTTGACATCTTGGTATTCACTGTCAAAAATTCGTAAAACAACCTCTAAAAACATTGACGAGGTCCTTCAAGAGCCCCTGTTTTACAATAAGGAAATACTTCACCCAGACACGAGAGAGACGTTAAAATAGATTATTTTATCAACTCTGGCATCACAAAGATTGGAAATTTAATTGATCACCAGCTAAAAACATGGTTGACTGATACAGACATCTATTCAAAAATTGATATCCATTCTCGTCGCATCCCTAACTCATTTACAATGATATTTGAAGGCAATTCCACCACAATGTAAAAATACGATCACCTCCTATCTCAGGGGAGAAAATTCGATAACTGGGACGCCAATACATTACTGTTATGAGCTTCACCATTCTAATGAAATCAACTACCCGCTTTACAAATCCAGAAGGGTGCCATTTACAAATATCTCATCAAGGTTCTCCAAATAGAACGTCTTCCTAATGCGTCTGACACGTGTTGGCGGAACATTTACAACTCCCTGACTCTGTGAATCCAAATTTCAAGGCTTGCTATTCTCCTCCACTTTCATCAAAAGAAGGAGACTATTGTGGAGATTAATTCAGGGTGCATACGCAACAGGCATGCTGCTTTTCAAAGTGAGCTATTGTCCGACTCCAAATTGTGTTTTCTGTGGCGAGAGCGACACCTTGCTACACACTTTCTTTCAATGTAACTATAATAATGATCTCTTCAACAATCGTACATGTTTATCAAAGCAGCTTTTAAGTGATGAAAATACTACTATCACACGCCACTGGCTTATTTTAAATCCTTCACATAAATCCGGTAAATTTCTCTCGAAACAAGCAAACCGTCTCTTCGTTTACATCAATGCTGTCGCAAAAACGTCCATCTACATAAGCCGTAGAAACAAAGAAATGAAAATGATCTGCCCACTGAACCTCTGGAAATCTTCAAAACTCGCGTTAAATTCGTCTTCAAATTGAATTTCCGTGTTTTAAACTTACTCATCAACTTGAAATCTTCAAAAATACCTGGACAACCAATAATACCCTTTGTTCAGTGAATGCAGATGATACTCTTAACATTTCGCATTTACTTAATTAGTGGGTTGTTTCATTCAAGTGATTTATTGTACCGTTGTTAACATACTGACAAGTTCCGTGTTTCCTGGTCGTTGTCTTCTTCGAACCCTGGGCACCGTACTCCTCATGGTATCTTCGGATCGGTCGAAGTTCGATGGAGGGTCATACTACACTCAACGTTTCTAGCCTATTTTTCATTTACAGACCGTGAAATATTATTTTGGTTACATGTTTTGATGTGACTCATTTGACACAGGGTTAACGATGGTAAAATGTTTAAACAGTCATTTACGACTACTGTGAGAATCAGCAGTAAAACATCCAGTGGACCTATAGTCATAATCATTAATCTAGTGTCTCATTTAATTGAATAGGTTCAGTCGCAAAATGAAATACTCGATTTTTGTTACATTTTCTGGACTCAGAGACATGATAAATAAGTTATTTATATTTTTATTTCAGACATAGCTGTACGACTGTTGTCCGAAAATGTGGGCATTAGACTGTGTAACTCAAATCCCTCGTAAGGACAATTTAAATGTATTTTTTACCGTTGGCAGATAAAATGTCGCACTGCTGTGATCTTAATGCAGATGCTCGTCCTATTCTTGCGATGTTGTCTGAGAAAAACATGCTATGACCCCTCACCCCCTAGAAGTTTTAAAATTTTGGGTTAACCTTTCCCAGATTTTACCGGCCCTAACCCGGCCGTAATAATTGAACGCTCCCTTACAATCATGCCGAGAAGAACGAAAAATTATTCTGGCGAAAGGGCGAAAGTACACTGTTATAAAAGCTGTAATATACCCCTGCATCTATACATAACTACAGTAAGATGCATGCAGCTGCATCGGCGAGCTCTTGACTTGTACAGCTGCTCGCTTTTTTTTTTGATTTTTGGACAAGTCTTAATTTCCATGCAAAGCCTGTCAACGATATATTATTGCAAAAATAGCACACCAAGCATGCGTGTGTAATTGTGTAACCTATGTATGATAAAGAAACGCCAAAGACTGCAATCCGAACGGCAGCATGTGGTAACAGAGCCCACTGAAACCGAAAATAGACTATATGTTGTCCCCTGTCCTTATAAAAACATGATTATACCCTTTCTTGTCATCTGATTTAAAATATAATCGTCCAGGTTTAAATATCGTGACACTTCGGTGCGATGTTACACAATGTTCGGCCCGTCGAGATCAAGTCGATTTTTTTTACCGCGTATCTTTGTCTGCAATAAATTTCTAGGCCTTTGCTATCTTTGAAATAGTGTATAACTTTGCGGGTGGTACGTGTAGACCGAGAGGTCGTCTGGCATTTGCTTCGTACATTAACCTGAATGTCGTGTGCCTTGCTCACGCAACGGACGACTTGAAATGATTGACAACTTGCCCACGGCAATTATTTCTAAAGTAGTTCAAAATTTGAAACGCGGAATCTTCACAAGTAACTTACTTTACTTTTGCAAAAAAGACGAATTCTGGGCTGGTGTATGTGATAAGTATATTATTCCCTAATATTTTTCTTCGCTTACCTCGGAAAATACTCGTGACGTAATGACCGTTTCACAACGAGATTTTGACTCGTGGTGACACGGTCATTACGTCACTAGTATGTCCCTTCACTGAACAAAGAAAAAATTAGGGAATACTATCTATTATCAAATTAACAGTCCCGTATCACCAACTGTGCGCCGTACACCAGCACATATAAGAAGTCAGCATTACCCCTGTTGTGCGTCATCAACCGGAACTTTTTTCCTGCAATGGTACCGTTCATACATGCACGCCGAGACACAGACAACTTGATCGGATTTATGAATGAAAATATACCTGTAAGCATTTGCGTATCTCCGCCGCTTCCACTCAATAACTGAAAGTACTCCGAATAAAGTAAAGATATATCGTGACAAATATTATATATATATATATATATATATATATTATATATATATATATATATATATATATATATATTATATATATATATATATATATATATATATATATTATATATATATATATATATATATAAGACATTTTCTTGCAGAGAAACAAAGGCGAGACACCTCGATGTCGTCATATCCGCCCCAAACTTAAAATCAAAGCATTAAGAGAATGTTCCTCCTTCATAGGTTTAATTAAATGTTTGGATGCTTGAATCTTCCAAACCTGAGCCCAGAGCTTGAACAATTATAAATAGACATACGTGCTTTCAGCCATTCGTATTAAACTGCAAAGACAAATCGTAAGTTGAGGAATCAGGCTAACGGTTTGTTGCTTCATGTTCAGACATAGGAATGAATTTGAACAACATAATCAAAATTTACCTGTAAACTATACTCCCATGTTCAGTACCTCCACAAAAAGCAGTTCACACTTGTTGGTCTGATATCCTTATTCACAGACAAACATTTGGACAGATTCGCAACGGGTATTGTTTAAGGCGTGAACTGGTTACATAACCCATCCATGTTCGCCTCGCCTCAGGTTGCTCTCGCCTCTCTTTCCGAAGAGTGCCGACCATGCATCCTTCGGTAATTTTCGGACATTCGCCAATTGTTAAGCGAAAGTATGTTCGGCAAAGTTTTGTGTTGTGTTGTCGTGTGGTGCTGAGCGGAATTGACGTGCTGGCGAAAACGGGAGTGTCTTGAGCTTCAGTAAAGTTAGTTTTACCGTTTTAAAAATTCCTCTCATATTTTTATGAAATATAATGAGTGTGTTTGAATCAAATTGAAAGTCTTTTATCGATACTGTCTGGTTTTACTCAATGGTTTACGGTCAGTAATACCGTCTTTACACTTGCGTCAAGGAAGTACATATTTGTGAAACTGCTGGCGTTTTATGTTTTCATTGGCGTGAAGCAGTGTTTCTGGCCTGAGAGCTCACAAAGTAACTATGGTTGCTACGCGACTGGCAGTACGTGCCATCTCGTCGTATTTTTTGCATAATCTCGTGTAATTATCAACCACAAGCAAAGCCTCTAAAAAGTTTAACATCTTTGAAGCTCATTTTAATATGAAAAGCCAATAGTCTACCGAGACTTGGCCGAGACTTGGCTCTATACTGTATAGTGCACGTGAATTCAGTCAGCAATACTTTGATTGTGCAATCATTCATGGTAATTTTGACAACAATACACATTGACAGGCAGTGGTATCGGCCGCCGACTGATCATATATCGATTATGGAAGATGTTCAATAAGGAGAGACGTCGACGTTCACTAAATTATACCCCTATTATAATTGTTATATTTATACATACACCAAAGCGATGAAGCATTACCTGGGTGATTGAAATCAATATTGCTTAATTCAACTGACCAGTTTGTTTCCTAAACAAAATTAACGTATCCTACAAACACGACAATTAGTATACACATAGAACAGACTTACAATACACCACATTTACGCCTGCTAAAATATACATTCGTACATAATATAGATATTTAATTTTAGTCTAAACGACTCTACATTTGAACGTGAAAAAATACAATAATTCTAGTTAAAAGAAGTGCGTTTCTGTTTTTCAATGCCAAATGGAGGAGTTTTACTTCAAATTAGTCGTGAATTTATTTAAATAACACATTGCTAAAGAAAATGCTTGTTTCCATGTAAAACAAATACATCGATTTTTTTCAATTAAATCTAACACAATTCAGTTTTCTCTCCAAATAAATAGAACTGTCCGTGTACCTCGGCACGAGTACCCGGTAGAATTGTCCGTGAAACGATTTTTGAATTTTACGACTTTTAACATCTCCACCACAGGTATGGGGAATTCAATAGACAAACGTCCAAAGCTGCCTGCACGAAACCTATGCACAGATTTGTTCGACAGTATTTCGAAAAATGTCCATCAAAATTACAATTGCAAACACTTGTTGACAGGCTGCTTGTGCGGTGAAGGGTTAAAAGTCATAAAACACCACATCTATGGACCTACAGATACCATAGGCCCATTATGATACATTCCCGGCAGTGACACTTTTAGAAAATATGTCATGCGTTTAAATACCGTCAATCGATCGTCAACAATATGCTACATGAGTAAGTGGTGCCCGGTGTGATGTAGTCTTTATTCAGAGTGTAAGTATGCCAGTTACTGTGATCTGATACAACCAACCCTGAGTTGATAAACTATTGAGCAAACGTTACCCATTATTATCAATTTAGCTGATATGATATCAGCTGTGTCTTGATACAACAGTACTACTTAAACATTAGTAGTGTTGATACTGACAATTACCATACATGCTATTCCTGTATTGCCATTCTCCTAGTATTGTTTAGACGATACTAATATGAAACCGTATTTAAAATAGTGAAAATACGAATTATATTTTCACTCTAACCGAACTACTTACAGCTACGCGTACGCGTGACCTTCGCTGGGATGTTCACATACATGTAAAACTGCTGAGCGAATAAACTTGTGACACTCCGAAACGTCATTGTGAATGTGTGGTTATGCAGGGGTTTCACTAAGAGCCGGCGAAATTGACCGGTTACTCTCACGATTTCGCCGGCTACTTTTTTGAAATTTGAACTCTTCCATAGCTAGTATTTTTTACCTTCTGAAATGATACGGACAAGTTTCATAAGCTGTGTAATCAAACTTTTCAGCGGCTTTTATGTGAAACAAAGTTTAGAAGACGAGCGACTACTACGATCGCCTTGTACTACGATGCAGCATGGTCTTGCGTATACTGCCTCAATAAAAATCGGAATTGCAATTGTCGATTCTATTGGCTACCTGAATTGCTGATTCCTATCTGGTAACTTTATACACGCTAATGAAAACGTGCATACTACACCTGTCGGCCGTCGTTAGCTCAACTCAAAATGGTCGATGAACAAATGAAGATTGAAGCGATCGCAAGGTCAAGCTTCGCTGTACAATCCTCGGTTTGTAAGTGGACCAAGAAACAAGAGAAGGATAATTACGTGGATTTAAACTGTTACTGAAGGCAATGACCTGATTTTTTTCTCACGAAAAACTTTCCGATTACAGTTGGAATTTTAGTAAGCCGATGTGCGTTGCACTGCGGTATGCGTAATTATGAAGGAGTATAACAAGCTGGACGTATGATATGTACTGCTCTTCGGTCTATCGACGCCGATAAGAACGTCGCCCAGAGTGGTTAAAATACGATCAGACCTCTAAATTCACTTCAAAAGCGATCGTCAGGTTAAATCCAAATGTGAGCTTCTGAACGTACAAATTTTCATATCCTATATCAAGGTTCTTACTTTGCATACCCATATAGTCAAATAACCTTGAGGATCTTTTATTCTATTTGCGAAATATGGTAATGATTGTCATTTTTTTATCATTATTCATTATATAAATTATCCCTTTTACCTCCCCAGTGGTATAAAAGTTCTTCATCTACAGATTTCCAGACCAAACATCAGGGTTCTTAATTTTAATCATAACATTATGCATTAATGAAAAGCTTCGAATTTACTGTGCTTAAGATATGAGTGTTTCATCCAGGATGGCATCAACAAGGGGGATTTTCCCCCTTTACCAGAAAATTTCGGGGATATTTCACCAGTTCATGTGTTCTACTTGTACCTCTAAGGTGTGACTGGCACCATTTCATGGAAGGGGAGAGTGGTCCCCTTGACAAATTAATTTGGGATGCCAACATTTCAACAGAGGGGGAATCCCCTATCCCCTGTCTAGATGTAACACTGTATAATATCATCTACATGTCAAATTTATATCGTTAATAATAGTGAATTATTATAGTTTACCTCCTAAAACCATAGAGGCTCTAAAGACTTCAGTTTTCTTTGTTCAAATTATCGTCAACATTACCACATTTTATCATTTTTAATTATGAATTATCATATTTACGCCCAATGTCCCGGGAAAATGGCTTTTATGATATGAACACATATTGCCCTTGAACACTGTTGACAATTCCCTGAAAATACTAGAAATTCAAGTGACTATAAGCTGTGTAGAGTAAACTTTAGCGCCTTTTTCCAGGGTTTCCGGCCTTTGGCCCGGACCCTCCCCAACGACGACCGCTTTGTGGTCATGGCAGCTGCAAGCCGCCTACTTTCCCATTCTAGCCCCCTACTTCAAAACTTAATGCAACCCCTGATTATGGTCAAAATTTTGTTTTTTGCAGTCAGTTCATTGGCATTGCACTTAGGTACAAATACAGTTGTACCAAACACATACAAACGAACGCACTGAAAATGTGTATATCATCGTTCACGACCAGTCCCATACGGTGGTGTTTTCATGTCGTCTTCTCTGCGCTGCCGAAGATTACGATCTCGTTTGACAGAACCGCTATATGAAAAGTTTCCTGTTGACGAGTTTAAGTATCTGAGTGGTGAATTGCATCATTTACTGCCATAATTGAGCCACAAAAATCCAACCGCACTGAAAATACTCGCGACAGACAAGTGAGTGCACATATATTTCCGATTTGTACCTGTCAGTGAGATTCACAGGTCATGATGTGTCTGGTGGCACCGGTGCGGTGTTTGTTTTGGAGACAATGTAAGATACTAGGGAAAGTAAAACTTTTCTTTACGTTGTTGTGAAAGAAATTTAGTTCTATTTAGGCAAGCCAGTAAGGAAAATAGACGAGCAGACGATGAAAATACATATGAAATGTTTTATTCGTACAGCAACAAAATCACGAACGAGTTACGACGCTACAGCTTACAGTGTACTCACTTCATGTTTTCACTAATCAACTCATAAATTCCGTTCTAAGATGGTAAATTCGGCATATTTGACGTCTGAGGACATGTATAATTCTTGGAGATAAACTGACTGGTACGGCTATTATATCCACTGTGCATTCATAGATGTCGCAGAGCTGCTTGCTCTATGCTGATCAGCTGCTCGATCAACATGATCGAGTTTGAAATCGAACGTTGGCGCGGCGCGAGTATTTTGATCCGATTTCGCGAAGGGTGAGTGTATGTTTCAAAACACGAAACACACTCATTTTACACACTCCAGCCTATTTTTACTTCCATCGCCATTTCAACTCAAAAGTAAATCTTCTTCAAAGTGTGAAAACCTGTGCCGACATCTTAATATTTAAATTGTTCGCTACAAAAGTGTGCCATAAACCCTCCTTTGAAGTGGAATGGCCCAACAGCGGAATAATATCAAGAAGTGATACGGTTCTCATCACTCCTTAGCAACCAAATTTTTATCAGTACAGCGCGGCAGCGATGAGCAAGCAAGGTCAATTTCAGCTGATTTCGTCGCTAATTTCGGACAACAGCCATAACCAAAACATGCATGTATGATAAAGGGATTATTACACGAAGTTTGGGCGATACCTCGTCGTATTCTCGTGATGTGTCCGCATTTTGACTCGTTGCTTCGCAACTCTTCAAAATACGGACACATCACTCGAATACGACGCGGTATCGCCCAACCTTTGTGTAATAACCCCTTAGTAAAGAATGATGACCGTCAGCGTACGATGCATGTACCTCTTGTCAGGTATCTGGTGACATATTTAGAGATAGATTTAATATTATCAACTAGCTTGTTAATCAGTTCTTAAACAAAATTCCATTATTAAGGGAATAAACGCACTCAGTGGCTTAGATTAAGTATTTTGTGGACGTTTGTTCACAGCCACCCGGAAAAACATGAGCCAGCTGCTTTGCCTGTCAGCCTTCAAAGGATTATCAATCAAAGAATGCAAGATGTAAACAGTTTTCTGCGTATTCATAATTAAGCTGAGTATATGAGCCATGCTGTTGTTGAGTGGCACTATAGATCAGTGTTACAGAGGTATGTGACCAATGTGTCAACTGCCATGCAACCGTTTGATGCGACATTAGGGTCGTTACCTTTACTCCACTGCACTACCTACCTGAAGTTTGTCCTAGTGACGTATGAGTGAAAAATTTATAGGGGAAACATAACGAGATTTAATGGACGTAGCAGTTTGAGGAGGTCTGATCACGAACAATAGCAACAGTTATAGGGAACAACACGAGGACTTGACTTGTAATTATATGCAAACAACTGTATGATAGACATTCACGAAGACTGGTGAAGCAGGGACAATGGATGTGAAACATGGCATAAAAATGAACAGCCAATGGTATTCTTGGTAAACATCTAAGCGATACTTCCATCGATATTCCTTACGATCTGTCGCTGGATACTAATTCCCAATTTGAGACTAAAACGTCATACATCGTTTCAGCAATCAAGCCTCAGTACAGGCCTTGTTTTGGTTTGTCTTTGGATTCCTGTATATGTTTTTAACTTGAGGTACGATCGTACCAAATGGATGTTATTTCAGCTGTCGTCAGACTTTGTTAGATGAATGCATGCATTTCCTTTGTCTTCTTCGTCTGGTTTTATTTACTCAGAACTTGAAGAGATTTGGCAAAAGTAAGAAACTGATTTTTCCCCTTTTTCTTAAATGTATGTATAAAAGGTTGATTTGTTTTTCAGATGTAGAGTCAAGGTCATGAAAAAGTACCATCATTAAGCCATGGTTAATTGATAATTAAAATTATATAACAACAGCACATGAAAATTTGAAAATTGAACAAAAAATTTATGGGCATATTCTATGTCGTACCGTTATGGACACCTGTCAGGAAGCGGCAATGATTAAACGTCGCCGATTTTTGAAAATAAGGAACTCCAGGTTCATTTATATACTGGAAATGTTTGCAATGTTATTGATAAGAGCTTGTTGATAACAAACAAAGAGGGGTAGAAGCGAAACTATCGATAACGGTATTTTTCGGTTCCGCTTCTTCTATTTGTGTGTACAAGGAAGCATTGGAGTCGGAAAATATACTCGTGTGAAATGATGGAATTTCGAGTGGCGAAAACAATAGCTCTTTCAACTAACTGTACGGGATGCCCTGGTACGACTGACTGTATTTTCATGGTCAACTGCAGATGGTGAAACAGTTTGTCGTCTGATCATATCAGTCGACCGCTGAGCTGAGTTCGGTCGCTGGTTGCACGCTCGGGTTGCACGTGTATGACTTATTGCCGTTGTCGTATTTGGTAATAATCAAAATTAGAGACGTTGATACTTGTTAATACCCAGTTTGACGACTGTATGCTCTAAATAAACTGAAATACAGACACGAATCTTAAATGTCGCGTTACTTGATGAATGATACGCTGCATTCATCATACATAGCTACGTTGCGGTCGCTGTAAATTTAACCCATGGTGCTAGCCTGTACGCTGCAAATACTTTGTGAACAATGGACTTCATATGCCTGCGAATTTTTGTCAAGAGAAATTGTCATTGTAATCATATAGACATTATTTGACAAGAAATAGTTGATATAAGAATCTATTTCACAAAACATTATCCAATCGAAATATTGTCGCCGATCTATGTTTTCTGATAAGTAAAGAAGATTTTTTTTTCCAATTTAACAATACCAAAGGGAAAAATTCTAACTCTTTGGTATTGCTTAACTCTTTTAATATTATATATATATATATATATATATATATATATATATATATATATATATATATATATATATATATATATATATATATATATATATATATATATATATATATTAGCCCTAGTTTAAGTGATGATGTGAGAAACAGTGTCCCATGGTTGTCAATACTATCACGTGAACTGTCGCAATTCTTGATAGGTCAATCATCTCTCTACTTCTGATGTGTCCAAGAATTTCATTGTGCACTGGTAGGTGAAGTCTACCGTAAACTTATTACACTGACCTAAGAGAGAAATTAAAATCGCTCGAGGTATGGCAGCCAAAGTTTGGGAAATTATAATTTCTACTACATCTAGTTACACCACGATACTTTTCTAGGAATAGACACCTACAATTACTTTTATTTGAGATTCCAATGTTCGCTTGGTTCTGATTAAGACATCCACAATTGATATTATCTAAGCATCGATATCGCTGCCGGCAGCACATTTTACCATATAATGAATCGAAATGATGAAAAATGCGTAAATACATCAATAAGGAAAATGGAGAGACCGATGACCAATCGGGACAATGAACTGGTATGCAATTACGTAATTGGGGATTTCACGAAGTAAACGAATAAGTGCGACCGTAATTGTAGCCCCTGAATCTATCGACGCAAGAATCCTGTGTTGAAACTGTTGCATTGATTATGTGTTGAAATGTATTTCTAAATAAAGTAACTGCGGACTCTGAACACAATAGTGATTTATCTGTACATTTGATGAACTCCTTTATTTGCATTTTCACCTGAGCATTTGCGGTCACATCCTTCCGTCTCATTTTTCAAACTTTTGATCAAGTGGTTTCCTTCGTACAAAATTCCTGGCACTGTTTCTATGTTTACAACAATCACCATGTGTGGCAATATGGCCAGGCTTACCATATGTATCACCTATTCTCAGTTTAACATAAGAATTAACGAGTTTTTTCGCATTATTTCTTCTGATATTAAAAAATTTAGAATCGAAAGTTTCTCCATGAATTTTCAAACTCGTAAAAATCTCTGACATATTTATGTATATAACATACCACGTCATTGTTCTGATTAGTCATCAATCTCTCCATTTTCGTTGTTGATGAGTTTATACATTTTTCATTATGTCTTTGGATTATCTCTTTACATGGCTTCACGATCTCGTCCAGTTTGTTTTCTTTCATAATGTTAACAGTACGGGGCAGTGACAGTTGTTCTACGAACATCGTGCGCCCCGACGACCAACAGAACAAGAGAAGTTGTGAAAGCAGTCTGGGTGATATCGAGGTTTTAACAAATGCGTCGATAATTTTTAGTAAGCTCCATTCACTTTTTGTTGTACAGACACAAACAGTCGAGGAATCCTCTTTCTCGACTGCCTATGTTACGGAGGTACTGTACAAATCGTGTTTGTTTGCAATGATCTTACGTATTATACAATAGCTCTCTCTCTCTGTGTCTGTCTGTCTGTCTGTCTGTCTGTCTGTCTGTCTGTCTGTCTCTCTCTCTCTCTCTCTCTCTCTCTCTCTCTCTCTCTCTCTCTCTCCTCTCTCCTCTCTCTCTCTCTCTCTCTCTCTCTCTCTCTCTCTCTCTCTCTCTCTCTCTCTCTCTCTCTCTCTCTCTCTCTCTCTCTCTCTCTCCAGCCTTTAAAACATATAAGTTACAATGGAAATGTGTTCTTACATTTGACGACAACGATTCTCTGATGTCAAAACAAGCGATGGAAATAAACGACAAAATATATTCGGACCAGCTGACATGATACAATATTACAGTCAATGAACGTGTTGCTAACGTTGTATTAAGGGTAAAGGTACCCCCAACTAGAGACTGGCACCCTCTACACTACCAGATCCATTTTGATTTAATTTTCCAGTGCCTAGAATCAAGAATTGTAATGTTTGTTGTTAAGCAGCTTCAGACTGCTTTCAAAACAAAGTAGGCGTGGAAATATTATAGAGAAAAGATATATTACGTAAAACGGTATTCTCGGATTGCAATAAATGAGAAATGTTATTCATTCTTATTAAGCGATTGTATCCGAACGCTGAATATGTAGTTCAGATGGAGTCCCCCTTTTCAATGTTACCGGCGTGTTCGTCTTCAATTAAACAAGTTTCAAGGTCCCGTGGTACTTCCGACGTCTGGCGAGGACAAGACTACGTACGATATGGATACGGTTCAAAACAAACAGTTTGGAGTCAACCAACATAGAGCTGGATACAATAAAATGATTGAGGTCACTGACCTCAAATCTACCGGCGTGTTTGTCTTCAATTATACAATCGTTACAATGTGGTCCCATGGTACATATACCACCGATGCCCGGCGAGGACTGACTACGTACAAATACCTTTCACAATGAAAAGACTGAAACTAAACCTCGATAAAATATCAGTCTAGTTAGAACGAGACGCGACGTATTTTCCATTAAACACATTTAACATATAATATCAAGAATGCCTTGAACGATTTCATAACTTATAACCAAATATCTATTGACCCAGCTGTTCATAGTCCATAGGGATTGTCACAATCTAAGTAATTAATTGATCTCCTGGGGCACTCGGTTCTACGGCATGCTTGATTTGTTATTTGCCTTCTATCCAACGCACAGAAGTCTCAGCTTCTTCTTCCAAAAAATAAAAATCCAACCAATCAACCGACAAAGCACCAACAAAATATCAAACAAAAACAAACAAAAAGAGCATCACAATATTACCGAAGATAGAACATTACATAAATATATGCATTTACTTGTCCAAGACTCGAATATATAGATAATAATAGAGGGCGCTAGAAACCGTTTTACTACAGACTGTATTGACTGAAACCCTCATTGTTCCCTGTCCATTTTACCCCTTAGTATATCTGATTGGTACAATCTCCTCGTCAAACATTACGGCAACCCTTTCCATAATTTCCCATTCAATTTCATAGTTACCGTTATATTCAACTCTACCGTTATAATAAATTATCTTCCTGAGAGTCAGAAAACTGACTAATCTCTTCTCAGCATTGCGACAAACTTCGAGGCGCGATTTCTTCCTACCGATATTACACATAAAGAAAATTTTACTGAAACATTTCTTGGTCTGAAATATACTTGTTTCTTTATCTAGTTTATAGCCGATGAATAGATACATTACTTCTGAAAAAAATATACAAAAAACCTCACCCAGAAGTTTCTTTGTGTAAGAGTCGTTCTGGTAGCAAACAGGGCGCGTTTTACTGATTAACGAGCAAAATTTTACGTTATGGCTTATGACATTTAAGCTTGTCAATACCAAATAATTTTATCACGTCACACCATTACAATATTACAAATATATTCGATTATCCAGTATTGTGGCAATATATGTTTTCTACGATTACAAATTCACTGGCATTGCCCATACTTTAAAAGAATAGCAATAATGTATCCCTTCCGGCTCGTACCGAATTAAACATACTTTGCAAGGCATACTGTATTCGGCTACGCCTATTACATTATGTCGAGCAAAGTTTGCTTTCTTCTATTATGCGCCAGGAGTTGGTACATTTTGCTTAGACATTATCAGTGTATGCCAAACCTGTCGTGACTTTCGTTCATAGCATATTGCGACTTCCCTCTGTTCTCGACTCGTTAGCTAAAAATGCACAATACTCGGATACTTTGCGGTGCAGAGCTATGTGTTACGGGCTACACTTCCCAAGCTTCTGTTAACTATAACCGCTTGGATCTCACATCCCCAGCACATGGCATAGAGTAACCATAGCACTCCAACGATAAAGATTCAATCAAAATAACATCAAAGCCAAGCCAAAGAAACTCAACACTATTGCCGGGCACGAGCATCATTGTTTTCTTTTCATCAGAAAAATCGAGTGCCACTATGTCATTCACACGCGGTTATCGGCACTGTGGTTGGATACGAAAATGCCCCGTCCGAAAAAGAATTGCAACAGTGGGCCAGCTATGACCCGTCTTGCTGATAAGACGGTGTGAGACATACCTCATGAAGATATTCTCTCATGGGCTAATTTGGTCTGCCTAATCCAAAGGCCACATATATAAAGTTACAAAAAAAATTCTGCGAAACAGATATTTTCGGATGTTTATTACCGCATTGAAGACGTCTACGCGTGCATCAAGTCAGTCAATGGTTAAAAGTTGTTTGTTAAAATTAGACCCGGTGCAAGTTTCCAAATTGTGCATCTATTAATTATTCTTCCTATATTAATCTTTATTTTTCTTATTTTGGTGTTTATTTCTATTATGACAATGCAGAACAAACATAGAACCCTTTCAAAACGAATTATCTGATTAAAGAAAATGAGGTCGTAACCCTCCTAAAGTATTGTGTGAGAAATGACAATATCCATGCTTGAATTATGCGCATTCATATTCCCAGTTATGGCCGAAAGCGCCCTCAGACAACAGTTGCTTTCCTGAGTATGTACTGTTACAAGTCATAATTTCCTCTTATGAACATCAATGTTTTACACTCGTCCGACCAAATTACACATTGGAGTCACAAAAAATCAATTTTGCCGATAATTCAGTCGACCATTCGACAGAATATATCTATCATGCCACTTTATCTTGGTGATTCCTGTTCGCTTGTTTCGATAGCCGGCACAATTAAGGCCGCTTTTAGGAATGCTGCCTTTGCCGTGTATCGGAACCACAAGTTATTGTTGTGCCGTCAACACATCTCATACAAGGTCTTTGACTAGTAAACCGCAAGGCTCTCTTCCAAGGAATCTGTTCCGAAGGTAAATTATTAAAGAATGTATTAAACGTCAATTGGTTGCAGAGCGGAATAAAGATTGGTTGTTCTACACTGATAATAATTATCGGCGACAATATTCCGGAAAAATTCTGTTGACCTGAATTTTACGCAATTCTGCGGCAGCGGTTACGCACAATCAGCTGAAGCTTACAGACAAGACTTCATACCTCTCTCCTTTCATCTGTTCATGGCTAGTTGTGCATCAATCTCACATAAAAGGTTTCTTTGTATATGTATTGATACATACACATCACATATATTTCATTTAAAAATGATTTTTTTTGCAAAAATTATCATGAATGTCATTATAGTAACACAATTTACTTTACAATTGCAATGCTTACTTGTGTAGAGCAAGGTAAAGTCTGCCTGCCTGTCTGAATAATGAGTGAATGAATGAATGAATGAATGAAGAATGGATGAATGAATGAATGAATGAATGAATGAATGAATGAATGACAACATGTGCATCCATAGCAGTAGCTAGCATTACGCACATATGTTCAGAGTTCCACAGTGACATCATGCAGTGTTGTCCTTAGAAGCCGGGTAAAAAACCCGGCTGTTTTGCATTTTCCCCGGCTAGTTTTTAACATAATTAGATTATTGTTATAGACCTATTAATTTCGGGATGGCACTTCCAGCTGTTAGACGGTACACGTACGATTAGCAGTGTCGCGACCCCTTTCCCCGCATGGAACTGCACAGACATGAAACAGTTTATATATAACCATTTGTGGCTTTTTGAGCCCGATCTTTTACTTGTTAAATAGTGTGATTGGCTGATGGACGCGCCTATGGTGTTACCTTTGTTACGAGCAGTGTACTTGGTTTGATTAGTATGAAGGTCATCTTAGGTAATTTTAACGATGGCGTCAAAAGAAATGTGGCGTCTGCCACTTGCACCTTGCCGATGGAATATTTTTTTTCCCGAAGAAAGCCCGTTCGAAAGGTTTACTTGACTCCAACAATACATTTAGTTTATGTATAAAAAACTTCAATTTCGCTGAATTTCAGAGATATTGCGTCGAAAAGATGTGATTTTGATTTTTGATCGACGATTCGAAGTTCATGAGAATGGCAAGCAAGTTTTCCGCCGCCGCGCTGGCTGCCAATGTTACTACGGATATAATCTTCTCAACAAATCAAGTTACTCTCAGAGGAATACCGACGCATTTTCTAGATTTAAAAAAATGAGCTAAAACTGATTTTTTATAACCAACTGTTTATTTGAATGGGTATTTTATTTTCATTGATTATGTTTACGTACCAGAATCCACGCTCACAGGTATGTGTGTTGCCGACCGTTGCCGACCGGCGCATCATCGTCACGGCTCACGGCTTCACCGTGGCGCTGATCCCCCGTTGTTTAAGACAACAGGACAATACGTCGTGGATTCCGGCATTGGTTCAATTTCACTGCACTTCTGCATGTTTTGTTCGTTGGGTTGCCCGATAGTGTCTTTCGATGGACCCTCTGAATTATTTTCTTTCACGGAGTCTTGGAGCAAATTTGAAAAAACAATAGAGTTGTTTCCTTCCGACGCCTTGCTGCATATCTGCTTTGATCAAATTTGGGGAGAGCGAGACGCGATGATCATGCACGGCTGGCATTTAATTTGCTGCAACGTTTTTGTCAACCACTCACTTTGTGTTATAAGTTTCAGAAATATCGCTCGCCTGAAAATTAGCAACGTAGTAAATTCATAGGCACAGCTGACATGATAACGTGCCTCTGAGCTGCGATGCCGATTTCTCAGACTACACCCAGAGAATCCAAAACTTTCCACACAAAATGTGTGATTGACAGAAATGTTGCAACAAATTTAATGTCAAAGGGGCACTCATCCCGTCTGGTTGTCGCCTAAGCTCAGTCGCGAAGAGTGCTTTCGCAAACATTTTACTATTATCGTTTGCGCAATGAAAAAGTGCGTAGAGAGTCGTAATATTATTACGCATTGGATTGACTCTCTACGCATTTTGTCATTGTTACGAGTTTTCTATATACGCATTTTTTTGCGTAAACGCAAATACCGTTACAGTGAATTATCTTACCGATTTTTTTAACAAAAGTAAATGTGTTTTTTTTTAAATGCTGTCGGTATGTTCAATTTTCCATCCAGATTGTGTTTTAAGTATGATTGGAATTATCACAGTAAAGAAATAATGGGAACATCTGATAAATATTCATCAATTAAGTTTCAAGGAGTGGGGCAAAACTTAAAGAATTAAGTTTTGATCAGACATCCATCTTTTCACGTGGTCTCTGAATAATTAACTCACAGGGGGTTGTCTACATGTCCGTCCCCAGGGGTGGGTAGGTGTTTCGTTGTATTGCTAATAAAGATATATTCTACCAACCTTTTGTGTTTCGGTCTTAACTTAGCACTGCCCTTGACAATCTTGCGTATACGTTTTATCAACATGCTGCGTCTATTATCTGATGAGTTTGAGTGCCTAATTAACTAAAGTAAGCAAGGGTAAATTACTAATCTGTGGACGCTCTCACCAGATTATCACCGGATTAAATTTGACAAAGTCAACAACCAACGCACCAGCAAGTTATATTTTCAGTTATACCTTGCTGGTGCGTTCGTTGTTGACTTTGTCAAATATAATCCGGTGATAATCTGGTGAGAGCGTCCACAGATTAGTAATTTACCCTTGCTTACTTTGGCAAATTAGGCACTCAAACTGGTCAGATAACAGACGCAACAAAGTGACAAAACTTCGCTTAATTAATATTGTCAAAGGAAAAATACGTTGCACGGCGAAGGAGAAAAAGAAATCGTTACAAAACCAGTGCTAAAATAGGACAAAGACACGAAAGTTGCAAAGAAAGGTTGATAGTATAAATCTTTATTAACAATACATATCATATTCAAACGTATTAAAATTAAATAAGGCACCCCTTCCCCCAAACCTATCCCTGCAGACGGATTTTTTTTGCGAGGGCCCTGTGATATATCTTTTTTGATTGAATTGAATATCTTTTTTTTAATATCATCATTAAAACAATATAAAAAGTTTAAGGTAGGCCAGATGGTGAATACTTACTAGTATTAATTTAACGTACAGATTAACTTATAGTATATTCTTTCTGATATTAATTTTTAGCATTTTTGAGTGAGTCTGGGGTTCTGAAACTCTGTGATATCAGTGACAACGACAGTGACAGTGACAGTGGGGATGAGTTTGATGGTTTTGGGGAAACTACTATGTGGTAATGAAGAATGGAAAATAAGCAATGAAATGAGCAGACTGCAGAGGTGATTTAAGATTAAATGGTAAATCTTTACCGCAAATAAAACCATTGGTGTGTCATAAATAATACAAACAAAACAAAATCGTGTTTGTTTGTTTGTTTGTTTGTTTGTTTGTTTGTTTGTTTGTTATGTTGTATGTGAGCCACGTCTAAGACACACAACAAAAGTACTGTTTCAGTCTCAGCTAAATGTCACCTCAGATGACACCAGAGAACACCATTTCCTCTCCAAAATTTCATTTTTCGCCTTGCGAGAGGGCGGACACACCCCCCCTCTCGACCCCTTCGCTGCGCTCACTCGCCGCTCGGTCGCTTTGCTCCCTCGCATTTCACCCGTCTACTTTCTTAAATTACCCGGTTACTTTTAAATATAAGGACAACACTAGACATCTGGTCTAACATTAATTAGGAGTCAATAACGTAGGAATAAACGTTACATCACCGTCGCTCCAGAAATAACATCTTAACTTTGACGGTAAGACCTCATTTTTCTCACACACACAAAAATTCACACAGGCTGTTATTTCATTCTTCATATAACAGACCTCGAAGGCGAAAATCTCGTCATCTGAGAACATGAGATTACACCTTTGTAGATATTTTCCTACATCGCTTAGATCATATTCACACTGATTGCAGTCGTAGCGGTTGCAGGTCGGACGCTATTCATAATGATTGATATACTATCTGATTTGTAAAGCTTTTAAAAAGAATAGCAGAAGTTCATCACGTAATTTTTAGTTACTGTACATGAAGTATTTTTATTTACGAGAGAATGATATATTTTCCGCAACTTTATGAAATTTATGACAATTCGCGTATAAAACAGTTTATCTTGCCCCTCATTTGCAGGCAAATTCCTTCGAAGATACATTGTAGTAGAGGGAGTCTGACCTTCAGTTTCTTCAGCGACACAATTTACTTTACAGCGACTAAAAAGTGCTTCCTCTGCAGCCTACCATTACTGAAAAGCAGGTCGGTTATCACATGAACAACTGTTAATTAAAAATTGTTTTCTGAAACTGTCACGGTGTTCGAACATTGCAATTTTGGGAAGTGATCTTAATTTATATACTAGTATTGTACTGACAATATCAATGCTTATCTGAGGTTTACAAGGCAGAATGCCTCGACAAATATGTTCCAAAAGAACTTAAGATTAAAAAAAAAAACAGAGACGGCAGTGTTCCTCTGCCAATAAAGCTAACCAAGTTAGCCGAATAAACGCCTAAAAATTATCATAATACATTGATATGATTGCAGAAATTTAAAGTTGACATTCAACACTTGTCCTACAGTAATATTTACAGTTTTCAGCATCTTTTATTGCGTGTATCCGGGTGGATCTTCAATTTTTTTTCGAAATACGGTATCAAAATTATTCTGACTACACGGACACAGACGTACAGACACACAGACACAAAGACAGACACAAGCTACAAGCACAAATGAGTTCACTTATTCCTTTACTTAAAGCAACGTCCAATAAAGTTGATCGCACGGCATTTAAGTTAGGTTTAGTGATTGCAAATGTATCAACGAACGTTGCAAATGTATCAACGAACTCAAGAAATGAGCACATGTTGACAATAATGTTGACAATAATGTGTACATCTACTCGGGTCCCAGAAGCCATACCACTTAGAAACATAAAGACAAAGACTATAGTGAAAGCTTTAGTCAAATTTTTCACTTTATTCGCCCTTCCTAAATGTGTCCAGTCCGATCAAGGCTCCAACTTTATGTCTGGTATTTTTCAACAAGTAATGGATCAGTTCGGCATTTAACAGTATAGGTCATCCGCCTATCACCTAGAAAGTCAGGGTGCTCTTGAGCGATTTCATCAAACTTCGAAAAACATGATTAGGACCTATTGTTTTGACACAGAGAAGCAGTTGGATGAAGGAATTTATTTTCTGCTCTTTGCTGTCAGAGAATCAATTTAAGAGTCTCTTGTTTTAGCCCATTTGAGCTTGTCTTCGGACACACAGTCCGTGGCCCACTTAAGCTCTTCAAAGAGAAATTCCTATCAGACGATGATGATTGCCTGAATATTTAAAGCGCAGTGGTCGTCGCGCTGCGCATCCTCCTGAGGGGTCCCCTCTGTTGTAAACAAATCCAAGAACGCCGCACATGTTACGGGTTGATTGTAATGTTTGCGATATTGCCGCTTGTTAAAATGGCGGCTGATCTGTCACAAGCATACCAACTAACCAAATGTAACACGCAATAAAAGGTCAATTAATCTAAGTTAAATATTTGCTGAATATTGAACAATAATTGCACGCTGGATTGAGATCACATTTGCTCATGATTTTCTTGAATCAGTTGAATGGGGCTCGGCTACTGTTATCGCTCGAGCCATAGCGCTAGACGTACGCATGTACGCATGTATACGCCAACAGACTATCAATGACCGGGCTCTAGTTTTCGACATCGCTAGCAAGGACGAGAGCTTTCATTTAAAGAGGCCCGACAGGAGTACAACAAGTTGTACAAAGACAACAACTCAAACTAAAGAAATGTACAGCTCGCAGAGCAATGCCCGCTGCAGCAAGAAGCATCTCTGCATCTGTTCCGTTCCGTGGTGTGTATGAACGTCCGTGTCAAACCGGGTATATGGCGCGCTACACTCGGCTGTGGAGAATCCAACTCAACTACAACAAAGTTTACCCCCGTTTTGGGGTGCAAACGAGAATTCTGAGTACAGGTATCAAGTCAAGCAAAGGACCTTTCATAGGTCTTCTTGTTATGTGGGGTTATCTCACTTGAAAGAGGATTCAGACCTACATGGCAATCAGGAGGTACAACAACGAAGTTTGCCCAGCACCGGTAGGCCTACACCAGCTGTAGCGGTTGGATCACTGCCATGACCGTGCACAGGCCCAGGGCACAGGATCTCTCGATACGTCCATGCACGGTGTAGCCGTGCATTTTCCTGCCAAATGCCGCGAAAACCCGCTCGTTTTGTCTATTGTTTCCTGACATTTACTATTTCTTACCACGTAATACTAGGAGAAGTAAGACATGGTGATCAACATTTGGTTGTGGGCCAAGTCGTCGCGGGCCGGCCGGTAGGTTGTGGGACCGGATTCTCTATATCCGTGTACGTCAACGCGGTGACCGTCTCCCAACAACATCTCCCGTGTCCTGCTCAGGCTAGCCGATCATTGTCTTGAGTGTAATTTTTGTGTTAGGCATTGTGCTTGTTGCTGGTCTACATATATAGGCAATGTTGATCATTTTAGTTATGTATTTTCACTGTACTGTACATAGCATTGTGTATAACCAGCGTGATCGCGCGCGATCAAAGCTTTTTGTTCACTGTGTCTGCGTACAGTGAACTCAGCGACATAATGTGCTGAGTGTAGTGTCCCAATGTTCGTAGCTCTACACGAGTTTATACCACTGAAGTTCGTTTCCGATCTTAATATTTTACTATTGCATGATGTTGAGTCTTACAAAGGCCTTAACAAAGTGGGGGACTGCTCCCATCTCACTCCTATTGAAGTTGAGAAGACTTATGTTTACAAAAATTTATGTTTATCAACAAAAAAACCACGCAAGCGCGGCGCGACGACCACTGCGCTTTAACAATATGTGTCAGATTTTCGTACAAAATTCTCTAAATCATGTGAATTAGCCAGAAAAAACATTGAGTCATCTAAGAAGTCAATGAAAATCAAAGAAAATTAAAACACCTAAAAACGGAAGTTTGAACCAGGTCAAAAAGTTCTTCTTCTACTTCCGGTTCCTGGCAAACCACTCCATGCTCGTTACTTTGGGCCATATCTAAACGATAAGAAATTGAGTGATTTAAATTACATCATAAAAACACCTGACAGGCGAAAACAAGAACAGTTATGCCACATAAATATGCTTAAGGCATATTTGAATAGGAATAATCCTACTATAACTCAGCCTGTCAGTGCAGTCAGTTCAAAACATTATGAAGATAGCGATACTGAAACTGACTTGAGTGAAAATACTCTAAATTCAAAGCTGGGCTCGCTCAAGCTTCAGAACTCAGAAATCCTGGAGAATCTGGAGTCTACAAAATTGGCACACCTTCAGTCTTCTCAACGATAACAGGTGAAAGAACTGCTCCACGAATATAAACACCTGTTTCAAGATGTTCCAACGAAGACAAACGTCATATATCACGACCTTGATGTTAGGGACAGTAAGCCTGTGGAACAACATCCATACAGACTGATTTCAACAAAAGCTAAATATCTCCAGGAAGAAGTCAATATTTGCCGAACAATGACATTATAGAACTCAAATAAAGTAACTGGACTCTGCCATGCTTACTTTATGCCAAATTAATTGCAATTTCATGTTTTCCAATACTAAATTACAAGAGGATAGTCATGGATAGATCATCCTGTTTGCTATTTTTCACGCAAATTTAACAAATCCCAGAGAAACTACTCTACAATTGAAAAAGAGTGTGATCGTTGACATTACGTTTACAGCATTTTGAAATTTATGTTACTTCTTCAAATAAGGCAATAGTGGTTTATATTGATCACAACCATCTTGTTTTTCTGCAGAAATTAAAAGGCAAAAATCAGAGATTGTTAAGGTGTTGTTTAATGTTACATGAGTTTAATCTTGATATTAGACTTATTAAAGGCAGAGACAATTTAATTGTAGACTGTCTCTCTCGTATTTAGAGTTTATTGTCGTTCACACTTTTAAGATTACACTTGTAAAAGAAAGATTTGTCTTTGAAAAAAAATCCTTTTTAAAGAGGGGTGTGTTATGTAGGTCATTTTCACACACTCATCATGACCTAAGTTTAATTACTCTAGAACATTCTCAAGGTCATTGCCCTTAAAGGTCTGGTGAAATGCCCATGTTGCAAAATCATAGAAATACACTTGATGGTCTATAAAGCAGTTACATTCATTTCTTTTTTCGTTTTGCGCGCGTGATTATGAAATATGGCAAAAGAAAAATGTAATGTGGGCGTGTCCCCCGAGCCTCTCCAGTCCACTTTTTTCGGCTTTCCGAAGTTTGCCCGACGCCGTATCTCATATCAGGAAGTAAAGTATTTCACACCGCCGTAAGCTCCAAACGGGGGGTAACTTCTAGGGTTTCCGCTTACATGATCAGGACAGTGTCCTCCTTCACCATGGGAGAACGTTGTTCTTTTGGTGGCTGTGCCAGCGGCAAGAACATGAACGGCTCAACTGTAAACTTTTTCAAGTTCCCGTCAAGTGTTGAGTGTTTGAACCATAATGTGCTTGTCTCTGCTGGTTCGTACGATCGGCCACGGTCCCTAGGCTGAGCCTGCCTCGCTACTCTCTACACAGAAGGTTGGGACCGCAATGCAAATCAACAGCATGAACACCAACACTGAACGTTGTGACTGCCATTAAAATGCACTTGTCTACAACACGGAACGTCGGGACCACAATGCAAATCGACAGTAACTTAAAATGTAAATGGGACCGTGATTAAAATGCACGATGCAAATCAGCTGCATGAACAGCAACACTGAACGTTGAGACTACCAGTAAAACGAATAACAACACGGAATGTAGAGATCGCGATACAAATCATGGAGGTAGAGTCCTCCTTGATACAAATCGACAGCAACACGGAACGCGTCGTTGGGATGGCAATTAAATTGAAGAACAACGGGGAATACCGGACCACGAGGACTGCGATGCAAATCGACCGCAACATGGAATGTTGAAGACCGTGATTAAAATGCACAACACAGAACATCTAGACCGCAATGTAAATCAACTGCAACACCGAACCTTGTTGCCTCGATTAAAATGCGTATGTCTGCTATTTATAGCAAAAGTTTCAATTCTCGCGAGCGAGCGTTCCTATGCCCGCTGTACACTAGACAAAATGACGTCAAATTTATCGCGAGGGCTCGATTGCGTGTGTCTAAGTTTCAATTCTCGTGAGAACCATTTATGCATGCTGTACACTAGACTAAATGACGTCAAATCTCTCGCAAGACTTGGCTCGATTGCAAATACGTACGCCGGAAAGAACGCAATAATACGGAAGTAGACAGTTTTTACGAATCGCCGAGAGAGAAGCGCAGATTAAACAAAAGACTAAAAAACCCACGTTTGTTCTTTATTTTACCATATTTTTTAAACAAAAATCAGTTTCGCCGCTGTGGCAAATTAAATCGATTTTTTTCGCCACTTCGGATTTCGATTCGCATTGGCGAACGTGGCAAATGGGCAGCGTGAACAGTGTTTTGTTAGTGGATACCTGGCAGAGATAAGGCGGCGTTGGACCGCTATTCGATGTAAATGAACACACCTGTGACGTCACAGACGGCCAACCATTATCCCCGCTATGGGCGTGACCTAAGTGTCGCAAAATGACCCCATGAAAGCCGCGCATAAAAATATCAAAAAAATAAATAAATAACACTTGCGCGTACTTTTAGGTTGCAATTCTGTTGCGAGTGTAATAGTATTGACCCCTGGAAGATATTCAGTCACACGAACGGGACCATTTCACCAGACCTTTAATGACCTCACAACCTTGAATTCAATTAGTCATGTTTGGAAAGTTCTGGATATTTACTGAGTTGTGCAAGAGATATAATTTTAGAACAGTATTTAGCATGTCAATAACAGTTTTCGATTGTTCTTATATGCCCTTCTGTAAGCACATTTGTATAAATAGGGACGTGCACAGCTTGCAGTCAGACTTTTGGGATTGTTTCTCTTGCGTGTTACTTCAAGTCTTTAAAAACTCCAGCAGTATTAATTTTCAAGACTTTTCAAGACCTTCACTGCCAACGCTGATTTTATACTCTGGACTATTTGCAACTTCAAGCCTGCAAGCTTAAGTACTGTTCATTCATATGACTGACTGCTACAACTCTGAGAACTGGAGCTTTGTCGGCCCAGCTGAGATAAGTAGTCTCTGCACTTTTACAGTTTGTATTCTATCTCTGGCTTAGCAATTAGTTTTATTTTCGTAATAAAACTTCGTTTTACACGAAAACTGCTGAGTTCACCCTTTTGTTCGTTGTCTACACGTAATACCTTTTATTGGGCATATGTAGTCTAGGAATCTACAAACTACGACCATAGTCTGACAAATTCTAACAGCCACTCACAGTTACACCTGAAACACATGTACACAGAAATACATTTTGTCTATCCAATTCCTTATATAATGGCTTCATCGCGTCAGAGAAGACAACAATGCCGCAAAAACGACTTTTCACAGTTCATTAGGAAGGACCATAAGAGGATGATAGTATGTAATCAAGTGACGTCAGTGTCGCGTTATACTAATACAAATATCGTTTATGTTCAATCAATAGGAGACTGACAACAGCTCTTTCCATTCACTTAACGGGTCCAACTACTACGAGCTTACATCAACTTGATAATGACGACTGCTAGGTCGCACATGTTGGGTACTTTTATAGTGGAAATTTACATGTAAAATGTAGAACACATCTGAAGTCCTTTGTGCAAAATAAGTCACGTGGCTACGCCGAGTAAGAAACGAATAGTTATAGGCGGCTTTATATACAGTATTAGATAGTCAGATTGGCACTATAAGTGGGTCATTATTAGCATAAAGTAGTCGACTGTAGTTAGTGTTTTGGACATAGTGCTTCAATTAGTGTGAGGTGAATATTTGTTACTCTCTTAAGTTTTCTTACTTGAGAAAGACATCATCAAACGTTTATTAAACTTTGATACTTCACAGGATGCTTTATATAAAGAAAAGTGAAATGCGTGTCCATGGTACAAGTTGTGAGTTTGTATATTTTAAATTTCTTGTTTTATTGGGAAAAAAGGTTCTATATTTTCTTCCTGAAGAATTGGCCCTGCTAATATAAGATGCTTTGTACCTCGCGTAAGACATGATGCAGCAGTTCTGGTCTGTACTTAAAGTTAAGTTTAAGGGTGTCAAGATTGTTTTGTCAAGGCACCTGACGAGTGTGGACAATGACTACACAGTTCCGTTAATGTTTCAAAATCATAGCAAGTACTTCTTGTACTATGGAACCTATACAAAATATTCTGATATCAACGCATTTGCTTACATGATACTTTTATGTGGTTGCTTGCCTACTTGAAGATTCATTAAAGACATCAAGATAATTAAAGTAATTTTTTTTTGCATGTGTCTGGGACAAATGCAGCAACATTATCGGGGGCGCACAAAGCAACAGATAAATTCACACGTAGACAAGGATGCGCGTACGCCACTTACGTAACGTAATTGCAAATACTTGTAACAAAACCTCACTTACAGAAATATTTATTGTGACCAGTAGTAAACTCAAAAAGTGGAGAGTCAATAACAACAGTAACAACAATAGATAAATGCTTTACTGAGCAAGGTTGGAAAACGGACTCATACGAATCCAGACTAAAAATACTAATTTACCAACAACCTTTTTTGTGTCAATGAGTTTGCCTTACAAATGCCGTCAATATAGATGCTCTGTGACCTTTTATCCTGCAAGTCTAGAGTTGTAACGATGTCAGTAATCATATTTTATATGAATGTGCCACTCATTGCACTCAATCGTCTAATGGAGCTGAGAGAGTCGGCCATTTTGTGTATTTACACCAAGAGTTGTCATGTCAACATGTGTCACGAGACGTGCACACTACCTGTTCGGAGGTGACTGTGCTGTGCACCGACAGAACTAATTTGCTAGACCTTGCCTAAAAATGAGAAGAATAGCCGGATGCTATTACCAGATTCGTTATATTATTTCCATATTTAGCTACCCGAAATATCCTTGTTCCTCAAAGCCGTTGAAATTTTTTGGTCGGCAGCATCGCATTGTAAGTAGAGAGGGGCAGCCATGTTGTTTGTTTACTTTTTTATACCATTGCAACTAGTTCGGGAACACTCCAAGACTTACGACGCTTATGCAAACAATCTCGACGAGGTCTTTGCCGTAAAATATAACTATAGGGTAAGCGGACGAGTAGGAGGCGGTTTACGGATTTTAACGGTACAGTTTGCCAGTAAAACTCCGAGGCCCGCAGGGCCGAGGAGTTTTATGGCAAACTGTACCGTTAATTCAGTAAACCGCCGACTACGAGTTAGCTTACCGTGTTATACCACGAATTTGCCGAGTTTTAGAGCCTTGTTTGCAGGCCGAAAGTTTTTATTTGTAATTTTAGTGCAGTGCACGTTGAAACTTTGGCAGGAAAATATTGACGCGTTTTGACATCTTGTTGAACGAAAGTATTAAAAAACAACCATGATTGGATAAAAACAAAGTTGACATGTGTTGCTATTGTCGTGCGATGACGTGGTTGAGCATCTGGTTTTATTTGAATTGTATGAATTTGCGTGATTGGTTGGTTGAATGAAGTGAAAAGGTGTTTGCAGATCGACGTTAGAGTCACGCTTTGCTCATTTGGGTCGAAAACTTTGAGCAGCATACACGCAATTGCCGAGTCGCTCTACGTAGTTCGATATGGCGGATCAAGTACAAATGAAAGCTGTATCCGGTGCACTTCAACTACCAAAGTCAAAGACGGAAAAGAAAAGTCCCCCTGTCACGCCAGTGCTAACGGCCACAATCGGAAAACCAAGCTACACAGCCACGTCAGAGAAAGGCGCAACAGAAACTGCAAGTACAAAAAAGCATGTCTAGATTCACAATGACTGTGGTACTGCATGTTTGCTTGTAGCTAGATTTAACTTTACCAAAGGCGACTGAAATCTCCACATTCAGTGTTTGACAATTGACTTTGAAATCTTAAATTTCAGCATCGAATGATCATGATAACAATAACCTAACACAGAAGTGATATTTGCAATCAATACCGTTATTTTACGGTGACCTGTATTTGATTTTGAGATGTACAGTCGTGCAAAATTAATTCAGTCCGGTGATTCTTTTTAAGTGTCTTTACTCTGTACTTGATGGTGAAATAAATTCCTTTTGGTTAATGTCTCGCATTTGTTTGTTTTTTTACTCTTCGCCACGTGACTTTCTTTTGTTTAAAAAGTGTCCATTTTACAAGTTCTTTTGTTTAAAAGTGTCCGATTTACTAGTAAATCGGACAGTTTTTAACAAAACAACTGTCAAATTTACTAGTAATCGGACACTTTTAAACAAAAGAACTTGTAAATCGGACACTTTTTAAACAAAAGAAAGCCAGGTGGTATATAATAAAATATCGGTTATGGAAATTAGAAAGCATGGTGAGAAACAATGGGCACGAGGCGGAGAGTGGTATAACGACTGATATCATACGTTACATGTGAAAAAGATGAGGCGATATGAGCATGGGTACATGATAATTTTGATAGACGATTTACGATAGACTTCGCTTCGCCGATATTGCTATTGTTTTATTATGATTACCTGAATCACTAAATGTGAACACAATACAATAGTTGAAAAGGAAGTCATTGTTCTTATCGACGAGAAGGCATAGACTTTGTTTTGTGCATTATTGTTTTATTATGTTGCCATTATGGTTGTTGTATCGTTATTATTTGTGTATAAACAATAACAAAGCCTTGTATACAAACTGTGTTAGTATGATATATAATGCCTATGCTCCTTATATGCAGGTTCAAACAAAACATCCACTTGATGCAATAATACCAAAAAAACCATCACAAACAAACGTAAAGCAGATGCTGATGTTATCCCTCATATGTGTCATCTGTGGGACAAGTTTATACTCATGAAATAAAGAGAAGATGAAGTTATGTTGACTGTTAATGTCCACCTAATTAGGGTCATTACTGATGCCAATGGACAAGAATAATGTGATCTCTTCTAATATATATATATATATATATATATATATATATATATATATATATATATATATATATATATATATATATATATATATATATATATATATATATATATATATATATTGTGGATTTTCTGAGATTCAAAAAGATCTTCGTCAGGTGACAGACAGTTATCAATACACGACTATTATATAACCTCGAATGCTTAATTAATTCGAGTTACATTATATGCTTTACATGACAAGTGTAAGGAAATATAGGGCGAGTGTATTGTTTTTTGCAAGGCTATGGTATTGTAAATATAAGTGACGTCAAGTGTAAGTGAAGCAAGTTTATATCATGTATATAGTAGTTTACACATCCATTGGTAAGTGTATGGCATACTTACAGCATTGACCATACACTCTTAAGGATGAATTCTTCATATACCTGTCAACATTCTTCAGCAACAAACCCTGCCATGTCGATGATAATCGGGGTATTACCATCGGTACCCAATGCAACCATTATACTGTTTCACCATCTTGCCTTGCCTTGTACTCGATTAAAGCAATGCAATTTATAGAGAGAGCGTCATTCTTGTCATTCGGTTTGCCATAAATCAAACAGCGAGATTGATGTAGATGCTCTGAGAAAAATAATCGCAATCATACCAATCAATAATCCAATGATAGTAGGTCAGAATTCGTAAGACAACAGTTGTAAACATAGACACAAAACAGCACAGAACAGACAGTAAATTGACTGTACACAAACAAAGTCAAATTCATGAAAGAAAGATGTATGGACCTCTGGCCAGAAGACCAAGAAGTGATGTCAGGTGTTTCGAAAATAGTAAGCGCATCCTGTCCCACATGTGGCACCCGCCATATATCAATCTATAAGTCAGATAGGTACTAGGCTATATGACAAGAGAGATGATTTATACTTTAGTATAATCAATTTTCCACAACTCATCAGTAATATTCAACTCTCACCTGCTTATGGGATATTGTATTTATCTACCGGATTGCGATACCTGCAGAAAAAGCGTTTGAATGTAGACACAAGTCTTGCTCTGGTGTAACCTTGATTTAACAGCTTGTAAGAGAGATGGCCATGTCTCCCTACAAAATCACCATATAAACTGCATGCTCTAGCATATCGAATAAGCTGGGAAATGTAAACCCCATAAGCTGGTGAGAGCGGAATATTACTTATGAGGTATGGAAAATTGATGATACTAAAGTTGAAATCATCTGAGACACAGACAAGCGAGATTGATACAAATGCTCTGAGTAAGTGATCTCGTGTTATGAGCTAAATCTATTTCACTGTAATGGATTACTTCTTGGTAGAATAACGATCTTTCTATGGACTTTGACAATAAATGTGTCGTAATTAGACTTTGCTCATTCGTTCAATATATCTCGCTTGCATGTGCCTTTATCTCCCGTCCCTCTTTAAAGGTAACTTGAATAACACTATACATCAAGAATGATATTTGTACGGTAAAATGACGACCCTAAAAACTTGGCCACCTGGCATTGTTTACATATAACTAACACGATTGTAACTACTTTGGGATAATTGGATTTTCAGATTTTTCAAATTTCCCAAAAATGTTAGGCGCCCTACAGCTGAATTCTGCGGTATTACAAATTACCAGTAAAACAAATGTGTAACTTAAAAAGAAAAAACAAACAGATAAGCTTACATTTGCAGATCAAATGTAAAAAAATCACCATCCAATTATCCCAAATTAGTTCCAATTGTGTTAAATATAACCCTGGAAAAAAGTCATCGTTGATGACGCAGTCCCCGCCTATCAATGGGTACTTGAAATGTAAGTCCTAAAAAAGAGGGTTGAGTCCTCTTCATTAATTAGGTCTGTGATAAAATACTGCGATATATATGGCGCTGAATGGCCAAGAATGAGTTCCATGGTGATGAAAACATAAAACCAATTTAGGCCACCATCCTAGTTACAAAAGATCATTAAATGAGTCAATTAGTAATTAATCGACAGGATGTTGCCAAACATTTTTGCATAAAATCCTAACACTGACAGATTATCACCGGTACCATATTTCATGAAGTTTGATGCAGTATTTACAACACTCTGAGATCAACATCTGTATCAAGTTTCATCAAATTTGACGCAGTATTTGTGGATATATCACTCTAATTAGCAATAAGTTTGAAATGTGAAAATGGTCAAAAAATTAATAACTCAGGAACCACTGTTTGGATTTATTGCTTTAAAATCTGTACTAACCTACTAATATTATGTTGAAAATGCTACTAATGTAGTTTTGGGGAAATTATTGTCATTTTTAGCTTCTATAGACTACTATATTCTGTAGAAGCTTTATGGGATCCTCTAATGTCCGGCGTCAGTCTGTCTGTCTGTATGTATGTATGTATGTATGTGAGGATGTCAATCAACTGTAATATTTTGAGAACCATAGCACCTACCGACTTGATATTTGGTAGGTAGATGCATAATTTTAATATCTCCAGATTTTTTGTGATTGCGTCAAAAATATGCAAATTAGATCAAAAATTCTATTTTTTTTGTAAAAAATCACTTTCATAGCCACCAGTCAGACAGCTTAAATATTAGTGTATAGGTACCTATGGGGGATTTCACTCAATCTTGTTGAAACTGATAAAGTTGTATTTTTAAGAAATTTTTGTCATTTCTAATCAGAAAATCATGAAAAATCCTTTACTTCAAAACCCCTCATCAGACAGTTTTGATATTTTGTATACAGATGCCCAGGGATGGCAGTTGTTGAACTTTTTTCAAATTGTGCTGAAATATCCACATTTGTATTTTTTAGACGTAACTTGTTCTCAAGAACTGCTAGTCTTATAGTTTTGTAATTTTGCATAAAAGTCCCTGAGGGTATTATGAGATAAATCTTTGGCTCAAAGTGTTGGGAAACCCTCACATTTGTATTTTTTAGGCATTTTGTTAGTTTATGACCTAAACCTATCTAGGATGAATTGTGAGACAGTATGTTATTTTATTTTATTAAACCTGGTTTAACAAGGGTAGCCTGGTAAGCTTCAGTAGGAATGTTGTATATTTTGTGTATATGCATAGGGTACAGGGGACAGTCCCCTGGGGTGGGGAGGAAGGTGTTTTTTGTGCAACGGTTTACCTTATTTCATTTTATTAATTTTGACTGTGATATTTCAAATAAAGAGTTCAACTCACACCGTCTGACTGCTTTATTATTACCGACAAGTCCTTATCTCCTCTCCAACTTGTGTATACACCACTGTAATTGATCTGAAAACATTGCCAACTTGCTAATCCGCTGTCCGTATCAGCGGATTAAGTGATTGAGTCAACACCACAGCCGTCCCACACGCATTAAAATAAGGAAAGGGTTGAAGATCTCAGACACAGTGTCACGATGTCGTCCGTAAAACTAGTGGACGCTTAAAATATTCATGAATTCGTAAATAAACAGGAAGGTAAACAACTTATTATTCATAAATAAATGGTAAAGGAGCTCCCTAGTGACCGGCCAATGAGAGAAATTACTGGAAAAAAGTCGAAAACCTGAAAGCCACAACCTCGCGATCGGTCTTGTAGACAAATGTTGGCAAAAATTCAACACTTTACACTTACAGCCACGACCTCACGATCGGTCGTTGAGAAAAATTACCAGGAAAAAAGTCAAAGCCTGAAAGCCATAACCTCTTGACCTCATGACTGATCATTGAGAAAATGTCGGGCTAAATTCAACACTTTACAGCCACGACCTCACGACCGATCGTTGAGAAAAATTACCGGGAAAAAGTCAGACTCAAAGCTTGAAATGTCGGGAACCATTTAACACTTTACGGCCACGACCTCAACCGGCCGTGGACAGAAAATGAAGTCGAATATACCTGAAAGCCACGGTCGTTGAGAAACATGTTGTGAAAATTCAACACTTTACACTGGCAGCCACGACCTGGCGCGATCGGTTGTGGAGAGAAAATATAGGGAAAAAATCGGAAACCTGAAATCTTGTCTGTGATGAAATCAACTAGGCTACCGTCCGACCGATCAGGAGAGAAAATGTAGAAAAGTTAAAAAAAGTCAATATCAACAGCCATGTGGAGAGACAGCTCAGAAAAAATTAAAATAAATCTGAACGGCCTGAAGGAGAACAGCAACCGTTACGTTACAAAATTTTTGATGACATATATTAAGTTCCTGACTGCATTTTCCTACCCTAGGACTTTAAAAAGCTAAGTCCATGCTTTTAGTTCATTCATATTATGTGCTGCCGTCTTTGAGTTGCATGTTTGAAGAATGATAATGGTGGAAAGTGCATAGTAATACAGCGAAAATATATAAAAGTCAGCGTGGACCCTCTGTTGTGCCGCGCAACATCCTAAACGCAGCCGCTGACGTTTTTACTGATAGAATACATAGACGATGTATCAAATACCATGAAATCGTTTTTGTTGAAAAGGCATGCTTGCAGTAACAGTAACAGTACCTTAAACGAGGGCTGTCCGTCTTTGAGGAAAATACTATAACTTACGCTTGAAATGGACGCGGAAGGGAAAAACACACTAACATTTTAAAACGAGAACAGGCAAGAAAATGTAAGCAAATTCGCAAGCCTGGTAATACCGGTGGTAATACTAGGAAGTCTAAGTCATGTTTCCTCGCAATTCACGATGTTTTGCTGATACGATTTGCACATGGTGGAGGTTCTTTTGGAATACCGGTAGGTGAGAACTTCATTGGTATGGATAGTCGCTGATGTATTAGTGGGGAGACCGGGCAAACGAGTCGGTCACAGTCGATGACGGTGTCCTACGTTTACAATAGACGCTAGATGTACGGTGACGATGCATCGATGGTGGCATCGAATAATACAGATAGTGTATAATACTGACATACATCAATCTATATTGAGCTGCCTGCAGCGGTGTTCGTTCGGTTGATGCTGTCCGAGCCTCGCTACAAGAAGAAAATATTTCTCCTTTTCTATGGCTGAAGAAGCTATCACCTCGATTGACCAAGGAGGTTTGTGTAGATGCATGTGCCAGATGCGAGAGGCAAGAAACGTGATACCTCACCCTTCAGCTCTTTCTGTGCAGAATTTTCAGAAGATTTGTTTATGTTCTCAAACTCATCGTTATCAACTTTTTGTGTCAAAAAGGATACAAATTGAATCCTTGTTTTGATTTTGTAGGATTGATTAAAACCAGTCTTGTAGCGTGCTCATAGCATGATGTACGAACTTTTACATTTTACTTTTACATTTACGAATTCCGACCTAGTGTTATTGGACTATGGATTGGTATGATTGCGATTATTATATAACATCAAACGCATAATGGGAAATATGTTTACTTCTGGACTGGAAATAAACAGGTTTGAGGTCAAAAGGTTCTACTTCCGACTTCCGCTCTTACGGATGACATCGGACCATGACTGACTCAAAAATGTAGGTTGGTTTTCTGGCTCAAGATGACCATTTTAGACGGTGTACTTCGGCATGTAGCAGTTCATCGGTATAGCGATGCTTTTGATAGTCGTTAAATTCCGATTGACTTCTACATCTGCTCAGATTTGCGTTTTTTTGTGACACTGTGTCTGAGATCTTCAACCCTTTCCTTATTTTAATGCGTGTGAGGCAGCTGTGGTGTTGACTCAATCACTTAATCCGCTGATACGGACAGCGGATTAGCAAGTTGGTAATGTTTTCGGAGCAATTACAGTGGTGTATACACAAGTTGGAGAGGAGATAAGGACTTGTCGGTAATAATAAAGCAGTCAGACGGTGTAGAGTTGAACTCTTTATTTGAAATATCACAGTCAAAATTAATAAAATCAAATAAGGTAAACCGTTGCACAAAAAACACCTTCCTCCCCACCCAGGGCACTGTCCCTGTACCCTGTGGTATATGTTGTATATTTCATATCAATTTGTAGTGAAATTTAATCAAGAGAATAAATCTGAGGTTATTTTTTTTCATTGGGGACAAATTCTAGCAACCTTTCTGATAAAAAATGTATCAAGCATAATTCCAGACCCCCACAGTGCTACTATATACTTCTGTTTACATTCAACTTGTGAAGGATATTGTTTCATTATAAACAAGACAATAAAAGATTTTATTTTAATATTCTGCTTATGAAGTGTATCTTTTTGTGTCCTTTGCACGAAATTTATTGCATGGATGAGTGTGTCCCTTGCAACAAATTTCTTGCATGGGTGGGTGTGTCCTTTGCAAGAAATTTCTTGCATGGATGGGTGTGTCCCTTGCAAGAAATTTCTTGCATGGATAGGTGTGTCCCTTGCAAGAAATTTCTTGCATGGATGGGTGTGTCCCTTGCAAGAAATTTCTTGCATGGGTGGGTGTGTCCCTTGCAAGAAATTTCTTGCATGGGTGGGTGTGTTCCTTGCAAGAAATTTCTTGCATGGATGGGTGTGTCCCTTGCAAGAAATTTCTTGCATGGATGGGTGTGTCCCTTGCAAGAAATTTCTTGCATGGATGGGTGTGTCCCTTGCAAGAAATTTCTTGCATGGATTTCTTGCATGGATGGGTGCGTCCCTTGTAAGAATTCTTGCATGGATGGGTGTGTCCCTTGCAAGAAATTTCTTGCATGGATGGGTGTGTCCCTTATAAGAAATTTCTTGCATGGTTGGTTGTGTCTGTTGCAAGAAATTTCTTGATTTGTATGAGAACTAACTTTGAATGACCACATAAAAGAAAGAAGTCCCATGTATTTTAGTGGAAATTCCTGTAAATCTATTTCATAATTGCCATTGATGCTATTTATGCAACAATTATAGGCTTTACAGTACAAAACCCATTAAGTGTAAGATAACACTCAAAAATATTGGTTTAAAAACCATAAATGTCACATTGTGATTTTTTCGTTGTGAATTTTTCTGTGATTGAGTACAGATATCAACATTTCTTTGGAATTTTTGAATTTTAATTTTAAACAAATAGTTATCAGTTTTACATTTGTAATTTGTAAAAATGTTTACACCATTGATCAGTTTTGACTTTTTTCACCATACTTGAAAGTATGGGATTTCTTGCCAAATGCCTTAAAATTAATGTTTTCCTCATAAATATCAGCAATGGAATATGCAAAGGCAACAAAACCAAAAATTACTTCTCCACATCTGAACATCTTCATAATTTAACTGATATTTTCACTTTTTTAAAATGAAAATTCATAAAATTTCAGGTTTTCGGCTAAAGGGAAATCGTTTTCCTGCTGTTCAACTTTGAAAAAATAAATCGGTTGAGACTTGCCAGAGGTATAGCTCTCGCCCCCCCCCCCAAAAAAAAAAAACAAAAACAAACCCACAAAAAACATAACAAACTGGCCGCCATGTGGCCGTATTGGATCATATCGTGACACTTTGAAAAACTTTGAATAACATCGGTTGACATATGCCTGAGTTATAGCTCCGTATGTGAAAAATCGTTACAAAATGGCCGCACGGAGGCAATATTGGATTATATCAAAAAAAACAAATCAATGTGCATATGTATGACATAGGTCTATGTCCTTGTACCAACTTTGAATAAAATGAGTTGAGACGGGCCTGAGTCACGGCTAAGGACAAGACAAATTGTGACCAAATGGCTGCTATGCGGCCATGTTAGATCATATCTTGAAACAATGTGACATCCATATGTATGTCATGAGTTAATGTCCTTATACCAACTTATATTTATATAAGTATTTATACAACTTATATAATTAGGTGAGATATACCTGAGTTATGGCACGGTACATGGAAAAATCGTAACAAAAACGGCCGCATGGCAGCCATATTACATCGTATCACAAAACAAATAAATGTGCATATGTATGACATAGCTATATGTCATTTTACCAACTTTGAATAAAATAGGACAAGACATGCCTAAGTAATGACTAAGGAAATGAAAAATTGTAACAAAATGGCCGTCATGCGGCCATATTGGATCATGTCGTGAATCTAATTGACGTGCATATGTACGACAAAGGTCAATGATCCATGAACCAACTTTTTTTTCCATCATCCAACAGGCGCTACGAGCTAGCACATTTACAGGATGAGGTACCCATAACCCACTACCCAATGGAGCACAGAGAGTAAAGTGCCTTGCTCAAGGGCACAACACCGAGCTACAGTCTCGAATTCACCGTCCTCCGACAGTGAATCCGCTACTCCGGATCTACCTGGACTTGAACCGGGTCTCGAACTCACCATCCTCCGATAGTGAGTCCATTACCCTAACCACCGGTCCACGGTGCCTCCTTTCAATAAAATTTGTTGAAACATGTCTGACTTATGGCTCTGTACATGAAAAATCATAATAAAATGGCCGCTCGGCGGCCATATTGGATCGTATAACAAAAGGAATCGACGTGCATATTTTTTCATATGAAGCAATCCTTGTACCAAGTTTGAATGAAATCGCTCCAGGCATCTCTGAGATATCTGCGTGCACGGACGGTGTCCTTGGGGACTACGCACGGACGGACGCACTGACATGACCAAACCTATAAGTCCCCCGGACGGTGTCCGTGGGGACTAACAAGCAAGCGCAGCCACTTTTTGCCAGTTGACTTGTGTAACTCTACACTGATGTACAAAATGCGTACTAGAAATAGTACTCATGCTTAAAGCTTTCCAACACTGCATTCATGTATATGCATATTTTTATTCCACTACATAATCATAAGGTAGATTACCAGTTATTGTATCCAACTAAAAACGACAATGTCTGATTGATATTGGTACTGAAATAGCAAAATGGACTTTTGTCAAATCTACGTGTACATAACACTTGCTTGTACCAGAGTAATCTGTCACACACCTTGCACAACAGTCTAGTAGAATGTTAAGAAACTAATGTCAAATTTGAAAATGACAATTTTGACACAATCAAATTCTCAAATCTCCTCTATTAGTTATAATATAGTATTGCATTCTGGCAAACATCTTCACATATGGTTTCTAATTAATAAGTTGTCACGGTAATATGCGCATTAAAAGTGAAAATCTTAACTTTTCTTAACACTTCAATAATAACAAAGATAAAAGGAAGATAAAATTTTCTAAGATGAACACGATTTGAACTAATTTGGGATAATTATATTTTCAGCTTAATCAAATTTCTTAAAAATGTCAGGTGCCCTATAGCTGAATGTTGTGATATTACAAATAACTCATAAACAAGTGTGTAACTTAAAAAGAAAGATGAGCTTTCATTTGCAGATCAAATAAGCATTACACCACCATCCAATTATTCCAAATAAGTTCCCATCGTATTGATGGTGAATTTTTTCTCACGACTTGCCCTTCAAAATAAGTCCACTTACGTTATACATTAACGGATAATCATAAAAAATATGAGAGTCTGAATATATATGTCTTTGTATGTCTCTCGTTAATGTCATCTACAAAGCACATATCTTTAAAGGAAAGATGCATGCGCACATCAAATTTAAAATGTTATTTTAACTAATACACCAACCTGACAGGCTACAACCCAACGAAAAAAATAAGTAAGATAAAAAGCGTAAGTTTCAAGCAGGATAAAAGTAAGTTCACTCATAATATACTACAATACTTGCTACAAATGACATCAGCGTTAAATTTGGAACACAAAGTATCTCATCAATCACTACTAGATATTTTGCATCAGCACACAGTTCTAAATACTGAATTTTCAATGAATTTAGACTAAAATCAACATATTTGAAAACTTGTTTAGCCACCAAGTAAATTATATAATAAACAAATGAACGAAAACGGTTAAAAATTGGGAGTATTTATGGAATTTGAGAAGGAAGCGTGGCAACAACATGCACTACTTTCAGGCTATTTCAGAAATAACACACTTTAAACTAGTAAACTTATTCTCTTTTGCAATATCGATGCAGTCATGGCAATAACTGCACTCTAATCTAACCTACCGGTGACAAGGGCTAACGGACTGCGATTAAAAACAGAGTATATTATTTACAAAATATTGATATCTAGCTGTTTAACACTGACAGTAAACAATAGTACTTTCCGTTTAACTTGATGCTCTAATGTTTAAGGTAATATTAACTTGAGCCAGTTTACAACATAATCTATGTGACAATTACAGCCGCAATGATACGATCCTCATACACCAGAAACAGCTCTTCATAAATATTGAATTAAGAACAAGATGACGTTCAGCTAAATCAATACATTTGATTCCGGTTTTCCAGTTACCTTTTGAAATAGAAAACGCCACATTATGATTCAATGTACTGGTAGATCAACCAACCAACTAACAAAAAATTATAACACTCAAACCAACAAATATTTTCGGTTTCAATGTGAAATTGGTGTATGTTATCTTCTTTTGCAAAATGATGAATTTTAATTTTATTCACGGGTATATCTGTTAACAATGGATGCTTATCGAATTTCGCACGGTAGGAGAGACAGCTGTCCCTCTATATAATTTCAATTAATAGTGAAATACGGTCGACTTGTTTTGGGCTTTCAAGCGCAATACAAGACTAGGGATTGTAGGGCTTAAGCAAATCTTGAATACAGATTTGGACTTGGCCGTTGAGAGCTCTGCCTGTTACTAGCATGATTTTTTACAAATAATTCTTTATAGAACAAGTAGCCAGTGAAGTTGTTGTGGAGGGGCTTGATGTATTTTGTCTGATTTTGTGGACCGGGAAACAATTCTAGCTACCGTTTATAAGGACACCGACTAATATAATTTTTTACGGCCGGGAAACTCGTACAACAATTGTAAGGTAGACTAGTTTGGACTCCACTACTTGTAATGTATTCTTTTCCTTATTCCTGGTTTATCAAAATTGGCGTTCATGAAGTCTCCTCACAGGTTCCCCCACTTAGGTATTTCCTGATATCCAAATTAACGTAGTATGCCGACAACAAGTCATCATAATTTAGGATATATCAAATGTTAGAGACTCATAATGTTTTTACCGATTTTAATGGGGTCAACAAAGTTTTGATCAAATAAGGAAGACATCCATTTTAACGTTATTGAGTTGTAATTTGTCTACTTTCGTCGATCTTTTGACATGTGCAATACACGTTCGATTGAACTTCTACATATCAAGCATTTCAGTAAGAAAAAGACATGCAGAGCTGATTGCCGTTTATATATTAATAACGATGAATACAATGTTGAAGTGAAAGTTAACCTGGTAGAGAGATGTCAACTATGAGAGGAATGACAGAACACTGATCTTAGTGGTAACCCGAAATGAAGAAGAACAGGTTTGCTGTTAAGACTGCCAATGGTCATGGATTCCAATCATTGTAGTGCAGCGTCTGTTCTCTTGTTTCCTAGCAGGTTGTGGTCAATTGTGTCAAAAACATCTGATAAATCAAGATGATGAAGTATAGCGTAGTCTTCAGAGATAGGCAGATATTATTACGAGCTACATATATGTAGTGCTGTCTGAGTTTTACCAAATATTCTGTAATCACATTGTAGTGATACCAATAGCGTGTATCAGCATCGATAAAACCCGAAAACCCGGGCTTGTTCGGATATCGATGATGTTTCTTCAAAAAGTACCGACAGAAATGATCAGCAATTTCATGAGCGGTTATGTCTGGGAAGTAACTCTGAGCAGGCTTGGACTTTTGAAATAGTGTAGAAGTGATGCGAAAGAGCACTCTAATGGTACGCGAGTAATTGTTAACGAGATGATTTGACGAATAAACTTGTTAAAATCATGACTCTAGTCGTTAAAGATTTCATTATGAAATTTAATTTCTGTGTTCGCCTTAAACGATTATAACTATTTTCGTTTCTTCTTTGCTTGATTTAATGATGATCTGTAACACTAGGTGTATATCTTGCGTTTGGCGATGATGATTACAATTTAAACCGATAATCATTATTACAAATGTCATCTTTTATTCTTCCCTCTTCACTGAAGGTACTCCATGGATCAAGTAAGCCTCTGACCGTTACTTAAAACAGTTAGAGTTTAATCGCATCAGAGCCGTTGGAATAATCATTTGCCTTATTTATGATATTTTATTTTCTGGAACATTTCATCTATGAGATCCACCATGTCGCTTCTGTGCATCTTGTGCAATATCGCCAATAGGTTATGGAAGTTACTTTCATGGAAATCTCCCTCTGTTGCTTCTTGTTTCTCTCCAGCTATTCGAGCGGTTTTCCCGCCATATTGTGACGGAGAAGCTGGTGGTGTACCTGTGTGACAGACTTCGCTCTTGTGTGCTTCCTCTAGCGTAAAATCATGGTCACCATGTTTGTGACTTTTAGTCATTGCACACCTACGGGACCACTCCTCCAATAAGTTGTCGGTGATCGGTCTCTCTGTGCGATCTGCTTCATATGCTTTGACATCTTGGTATACAATTCCCATGAGTTCTGCCATGTCGGGATAGTATGATGCCCTTTCAACATCCATTCTCCTTGTAAAATCGCGTCGCGTTTCTTGTAGCATCCATTTTACATCGCAGTGTTTCCCGCTCTGTTTCAGCATGGTAGTATCATAACCTTGGCTAATAATATCAGTAGTATCTTCTACTATATCGAATATTGAAGAATGGGCACGTTGACCCTTTTCTTCAGCAGCTATCAGATCCTGCTGTGCGTAGTATTTTAACTTTTCTACATCACTGACCGTTGCAAGAGACTGTGCACTCATGATACGCTGGTCTAGGTTATTGCCAGGGCACATTTGGTTGAAAATGTCACGAATATCTTCTGTCACCATTTCCAGGATCTCATGACACTTTCCAATTAACTGCTTCTTTTCTGCCCGAACGCAAATATTGACAGCCCTTCTGTGATCTGTCATGAATACAAGGCATTCGACACCATGGCAAATCTTGATTCCATTTTTCCATAACCCCTTTGGAGTGTGATCAAGCTGAAGGAACTTCTTGTACAGGCGGACTTGCAATCTTGGGAAAAACCCTGCTGTAAAGCTATCTGTCTCGTCATGGCATTCAAACCGTCTGCCGAAATATATATTCCACCGTCTTCCAACACCCCATTGGTCACCTGGCATTTTCTCTGTGAGAAGTCCAGACAATAAGAAACTTAACTCCTCACCGGAATCTTTGGGTTTCAGACTGGCTTTGCAGAGAAGCTCGCAATGCTCAAGTAGATCGATCAGTAGCTCTGTATTAGCATGCTTTCCGAGTACTTTTACAATATCACTGAATGGATAGAACGTCTTCTTCTCAAACTTGTCTACGTATTGGGAAAACACGTTGGTGGCCAGCATTGGTCCGAATACCCTGTCGCAAAGCCATCTTGGTTCTAATACAATAACATCTTCTCTCTGAGTTGATATTTGCTTGACATAGAGAACCTATGAATAACAATGCAAGTATAGCGAAGGTGAGTTTTGTTTTTGTAATATTCAAATGATAAAAAATTAGTTGTTTTTTTTAATCACGACCAATTATCTTGGTGCATATACACATTACTTGTTCAACGTATAAACAGTGATTTTACAAAGGATGGCCAGTGAGGGGTAAATTTATGTTAGGTGTCAAATTTTGATACATTATTATTGTATCGTCTGGTATCTAGTTATAATGTATCTCCGAGATATGACAGACGACATTAGGTTTTTGATTCTGTATCTAGGCAATATGCATTACATTGCAAATGATAAATGTTTTCCCCTTGTTCACTGATAGGAGAACAGTCTTTAATGTACAATCTGGCAAGAAACCAAAAATGTGAATAAAATCGTCAACCATTGTCATGTTATTTCATTACAATTACGTCCAATCGTAACACTTCACCAAATTAGGGACTTTTGGATCACTAACGTTTATCGTGAATGCAGGTAAACCTTACCTCACCCATATCGTTCAGGAAGTTGGTTGCCTTTTTCAAAAAGTCCTCATCAGCAATAGGGTCGATCTTTCTACATTGAGTGAAATAGGACTTCCAATACAGTGCCGGGTACAGGGTGTCACACCATTTGTGTTTTTGTTGGATTATCTTGGCGCATAGGTTTGGAACCTTTCCTGTCAACTAATAATAGCAATGGAAATGATAGAATGAAATAAAGTAATCAGTGGTATGTATTATTTCCTTTTAAAAAGTATTGGTTGTGCTTTATTTGAATGAAATTAAAACAAGCGTTGTGAAAACACAAGTACAATACGCAAATTCAAATTAACAAGACAACCCTCTTCGTACTTACAATAATGTTATTTTTGATACTAGGATCAATGCAATGCGATTTATGAAGTTCTTACCTTGACTTGTTGTAAGTGTAGCCTGAGTCTTTTCATTTCACTACATCTTGATTTATGACAGTTCAACAGAAAAGTGTCATCAGATATATCCAAATATTCTCTGAAGATCCTCTGTGATTCTTCAACAATTTGTCTCGTCAAATGATTAGCTGCAATGTTAACATACAACGATATAGTGAATATATATATTGGCATCTTCCTTGACTTGTTCTCAAAACCAGACGACTACGTTCAGCAATCGTATAAGCTTTTTCAAATTGCAATATCAACATCTAAAGATAGTCCTAGGCAACTTCTCATTAAAATCTTAGAAAGTCTGAGTTAAAACTAGTTAACTTCACCGTGGAGAGACCTTTTTCAATACAAGTTGAGAGATTGAAAGGCATGGAAATCGGTGTCGACGAAGAGAGAGAAGAGACGGAAGGACAGAAGAGACAGAAAGACATAATTTTGTAGGCGATTGAAGCGGAGGAGTTGAGTCACTAACTCTTTCATCGTATGTAATGAATAATAAGAATACTGTGAATAGAGAACGACCTCATGTGAGAGTTTGTTTAGATTTTTTACTCATTTGATTATGAAAAAGTTAAAAAGGTTTTGGCTTGCTACGCTTTCTTTGTTATATAAGGAGCATAAGAGCTGTTTCTTTTCAATCCACCTTGCACTATTGAAAAGTACATATTCATACAAAATAAGTCAAGCACAACGTTGAATAAAGAGTAGGAATGCACATATAAATAATTCAGTTAATTCTTCCTGCTTTCAGATGGAATGCAGTCCCGTATGCTTGCATGACCGTTACTTCTGTGGAATAAGAGCGCTAATAGTAAATGACATCATTTCCTTTCATTAATATGCAAAGATATATATTTTTTTTGTATTATCCTCAAGAAGGATGAAATAAAATCTAGTAGCGTTACAATGGATTCCTAACGTTAATTAATTCATGTGAATTTATGGCTCAGCTGCAACGACAGCTGACACGCGCGGAACATTAAAATTTGTCCGAATTTCAGACAGCGGTGTCCAATGTCGTGTGAGTGCAGCTATGTTTGGTAACGAACCTGAAATCGTGACTGATTATTTTCAAGATGTAGGTAATGTAGGTGCTCTGAATGACGGTGACGGCAACGATGCTAAGCAGCATACACCAATCTGAGCTCAGATTTTGTGACTACGCAAGTTAAAACATGAAACACCTGAGCACCCCAACACTGAAGCACCAAACCATCAAATATGTCAAGTTAAGTAGAGTAATATTTCTAACAGTAGGTATAAAGTAGCGAATATATTACCATTGTGATAGAAATCATCAGAGAATCTGGTTTGTTTTAGTGGTGCCCATATTGTAAACTTGCATTCATACTTGTTAGTGCTTGTCGCTAGGCAACAGCATACATGTAGTTTGAGGTTACAGAAGCGGTCATAGCCTCACTGTGATTAAAACTTTACTTTATAAACTAAAATATATTAGTTTATTACATAGGGTACGTTTCCGAATGTCGGAACAAAATGCTAGCTGTGGTCTCAAATTCAAGACTGCTGTAATAATTTCCACTGCACGAAAACCCAATAATACTTACTGTATTAGCATGTATTATTTCCTGTATTTTAGCTGAATAGTGCATATGCAGATGAATACAGTCAAGAATCCATTGTTTGTATTCAGCAAGCCTATATTCATGTGGATTCATGTGTATTCACGTGTATTATTCTGAAATACAGCCAACTTATTAGTGTGAATTTAACTGTGTCATTGCGTTTTGATGCAGTGTTCAGCACTTCTATTGCTCAAGTAATGTACTAGTGCTGCACATTGCATCTTCAAGTGAAACACTAATTTTCATCTTTCCTATTCTTTAAATATCGTCGCTTTGATATTAATCTATTGACTCTTTCTAGTTCAAAAAGAATCGATATCAATGCATTAATATTTGGGGTACTTGTGTACTGCAGGTGTTGGCATAACTTTCACCAACGGGACAAATGTTCAACATGATGGAGCAATAACTTTCAATGATAGTTACAAGATCATAAAGCAGGATGATTTCAAAATTGAAGCAGGTTTTAAGGTAACGGCAACCGCCACTGATGACAACTTTATATTTCAAGCGACTTTGTTCATGATTTTTTTTTTAAACAGAAGACAATGTCTCATTTACCTTCGGTTTTGTAGTCTTCATTCAATTCGTCAGCTCGACTGGCGATCAATATAACTCGTGGTTTTCTGATTCCTTTCGCTGCTTCATCAAATGAATATTGGTCAAAGTTGATCGATCCTTTTATGAAACGCAGCCAAGTCATGTTCTAGAATTGAAAGAGACTTATAATAAATATGTTGGCTGAATGTAAGAACGATATGTTGAGATTATTATGAAAGAATCACATTAATTCGGACACTGCTGATATGTTAAGTATCACGGTTTAGCATAACGATGAGTTAATCGCGAAATTAAAGGTATACTATCACCTATTCCAATTTAGCCACAGTTACCATGGAAAGAGAAAATCAAACCAATCGTTGGTCACGTAAAAGTACGCATGTTATTTTGCGCGTTCTTGAATTCTGCAGGTTGACAAATGACGTTGTTATGTATGTCAATACGTCGTATTTATGAAAAACTGACACCAATGGCGAAGAATTTTTGATGTCGCACGCATTTCTATCTGCAAAACAATGTTGAATATCATGTAAACTACATATTTATCATTCCATAAGGTATATGATAAAACCTTGGTCGTACGGCGTACGGGCCCGCGCACGCTCGGGCCCTTCCGCCGTACGACCTCGGGCCGCAAAAATAGTATCAGGGCCGTAAAGATTATAAAGAGCCAGGGATTTCACTCCAGATATAGCCTTACGCCAGAAAATATAATTCATTTATAAGTTTATCTATTACTTTCCGTCTCAATATGTTGTCTGGGACTGAACCAACTTGTTTACTGAAAATATCTCAGTGGACCTCACCAGATCTAAGATTGCTTATGCCATCTTTTCCGCATTTATGGTTCCATATATTTCCGGTGAAAGAAATTCACTTCTTATTTCGCAACATGTCTGTAGTTATGTGAAATATTTATGGCTATGCGCAACAGGAAAAAAAGACTTAAAAGGCTGACGCTCTATCTTATTGCGTGCGTGACTTGAACTCAACATACTCAATATCTTTATTCTTACAGTTAATAGCTAATGAAATATCAGGTCCTTGATCATATCAGATTAACAGCTCTGAAAAAAACTCTTGAAATTGAACATCTTGAAGAACTCTGTGACATGTAATGGTCATTACTTTTTTTCACTTTTGTGTTGAAGTCATCATAGCTGCAGAGCATTGACATACGCATATTGACCGATGTTTCTCGTTCGATAGTGATTGCTCATTATTAACAAAAATACTACGTCAGTTTCAATGCAATCGGCACTTCAAGCGTTGAATAAATCTACTCTTCTTTTATAATGCTATATGGCAATCATACACACGTAAGTATATATGACTTTTAGATTTGACAACGCTTTGTTTACAGCCGTTCATAGAGATTTGTGATCACAAAATCAAATTGATTTGTAATTTAAGAGACCATGACGTTTCCTCTTCAGCATTATTTTTGCAAGGTCTATAAAAATATAAAATGAAATACGAAACGAAAAAGTGCTAAGTACTCACCTTTTCACATGCCACTTCGAATGACACAAGTTTACCGTCCGAATCGGTGACTTTGTAAACGATCAAGAAGACCGCATTATGTGCTCCAAGAAACATATTGTGAGTGACGTAATACTCCGGTTGGCCGGCAAAATCCCACATGCTCACTTCTCCGACATCTTTGATGCTAGCGTTCTGAACATCGATACCAGGTGTACGAGTGTACTCTTGTTGTTCTGGTGGTGGCGCTATTTCTTTTCCTCTCTTGGTCAAGTAGGCTTGAATTAATGACTGTAACGAATAGCAAATTAATTTTAACATCTGTTTTAGGAATGTTTAGATAAAAATAGTTATCAAATTGATAAACCAGTTTGTCCTCTCCAGACGAGAAATATGGGATTCATGTTTTTAGTATTCTCCATCTTGTCAATAACGTTGTTGCGCATGGGTCGATTTCTAAATTGCAGATGCGAGTCAATAGAAAGAAATGATAACTGATTTCGTCAAAAGTGGTGCCGTTGCTTTAAAGAATGCACCGGAATCAGTGATTATTATCAGAACCAAGCATTAAACAGTACATCCACTTGACAAAGTGTTAGTCTTTTTTAATTTTTCTTTTCTACTACTGTTCCAGTGTGGCTTAACTTACGATGAATGGAAGCACTTCTAACAACCTAAAGGTTAACTGTGTCGGGCCATGGTAGCCAATTCAGTCTCTGGGGTCGTTTTGGTATTTTATATGTTCATTATTAGGACGAACATAGTCTTGCGTATTACGTAATATTTTAACCTGGTTGAGTTATGTGATGCAACCTAGCGGTGATTTTTGAGGGTCGCATGTTGGCCAGACTGAAGGGCCTTTGAGACGCATTTATGATATTTTCTGGAAAACTGACAAAACATTGTCTGTGATATGCAATAATAGAAATCGTATGGAACTCCATGAAAAGCAAACTGAAACCATGCGATCATCGGGCATTTGCCATTGAAAACGATTCCTACATACATGTATCGTAGCTTGAAAATGATTGAAAATTTGCTCACGGCGTATAGATATCACTTTACATGTCATGCAAACTCAATGTGGGATTCATTCCTAAAACTTCAATTAGTTTACAATCACTGACTTTTGGTTTTTGAATGTGGTATTGATATTATTTAATGATTTAAAAAAATATTCTTTCGTCTTGGAAAATACTGACTATGAAATGTATCACCACAGTGGAAGACGTGATGATAGTCATAACGTGAATGCTGTACTGTGTAACTGAATAGTATTCTCCAATCATATTGGGTAATAATATGGAACTGTGTCGAGAATAAAATATTTGGTAGTAGCACTATGTCGAGGCCACCGATCGCCATAAGATTTTTTAAAGAAATAAATAGGCATGCACTATTGTTACCTCCTATATTAATTTATGCTTATAACCGAAGAGTCGGTGATAGGGACTTTTAAAAGGGAGTTATACCTTGTATTTCTTCAAACTATTAACTACGACTACAAATGTCTAAACATGTGTAAAACCAAATTTCCCTTCAACTCATCAAACTATAGTAAATATACATTGAGTGTGTAGTGAAAGTGCTACGACTTCTCACATGCACTTTATTTGATTGTACTACTTGTATGGTGAGGTAGATGGTCATTTCATTCTTATGATAAGCGCCATTGTAAGTGTACGATGTTGACGATCGCTCTTCCAATAAATAAAATCAGATTGTTATATTGAGTATCGCAGAGTATTATTTTTAGTGTTTCGCAAATCAGTTCTTAAATGTTGCCGTTGACTGATTGAGCGCTTTTTTTCCTAGATTTAGTTTGTCATTCCTTGATAATTTATTGGTATGGTGACTTACCCTCTGAAGAGATTCTTTCAATGTAGTTTTGCCAACTCCGCCCTCTCCACAGAGAAACACTTTCATGATTTCTCGTTCATATCCAGACTCTCTCATCAAGTCATTGTATTCCTTGTATTTCTGTTTTAAATCGTGTAAAATACGCGATAAGTAGATTTGCGTCCAAACATGACACCAATAGTCATAGTGCATCAACACATTTGTGACGTTAACCTGTTACGCCGCAGAACGAAATATATTTCAAATATACGTACATTTAATAACGTTAGACGGAGAAGACGGCAAATATTTCTGTTTAATTGAGTTTGTAATTAAACCCCATGGTTTGATATGCAAATAACTGATCTGAAAAGGAAGATGTCAATATACTTCTCTTACCCTTTCATAAACCAAGAGTGCGTCTTTTTTAGTTCCAACGGCGACATCGACTGGCCTTTCTCCATCCTTGAGGGGTTACAATAAAATACATGGGTCATCACGCTTTATATTATTATCACATATGTACCACATATTACCAATCTATTGGTACCGAAAGAAAGTTGGTATTTTCACAGACAGAGTTAATATAGTCCCTCTATATTGTTTGCATTCCCTAAAATACTGACACATTTCTGTGTATTTTAGCTTTTGATTGAGATGATACTCAATGCTATTGAATATAATACTCATAGCTTACTTTCAGCAAAATATTTTACGATTTTCAAAACATTTTGAAAACAGGTCACGTGCCATTTAATAATGTTTACCTAGAAAAACGTGGTTAAGAAATCATTTAACGCTAAATTAATGAAAGTAGTGATTATCCGGTAGTACTTTCTATTGGCAAATATTGTCGCCGGCTCCTGAACGACAATAAATATCAGAAGCGAAATACATATCTGTGGAGGAAAATACTTATTACGATTTGGAGAACTCTAGTTATTTTGAACATTTGGAATCATGATTTATCATCCAAGCGAAACTAATATCTCGGCACGGAGGGAACAAAAAGCTATGACTTCGATAGAAGCGGTAGCCGCGACATCTACGGTAAAGTCTTCCGCATCTGCAACATTTACCATGCTTTCGAGCGAACATGTCAACGCTCTCGTTGAGTTGCAAAAAAAAAAAAACCAAAAAAACCCCAAAACACTGTTATGAAAACACGCCGCTTCACTCGGAAAAGTAATGGCAGCAGAATACATCGTTTCCCTCGGAAAATATCTTCGGAACATTTTAGGTCCAGAGAACGCCCTCCGAGACCATGGGGTTCTGTCATAGTAATGTGTTCTACAAAGTCTACAAATTTTGGTCTGATCGTTCGTGTAAGATTAATTTTGCCTGATACGTACGCCATTGTTGAAAAAAATAGATTACATATAAGCGGGTACTGTATTGATTTTCAGGGAAATTATTGAGAAATATTCATTGATTATCAACACTTCTGAGTCATTTGAGACTGTGTGTACTCTTGAAGGTTATTTTATGGACGTACATAATATTTTAGGTCCATAGTTGTGTTAAGCAAATACTATAGACGTGCTGTTGATATTCCTGTGCAGGAAGATTGGATATCTCTTCTTAGTTGAATCCGCGGGGCGATAATTTTAATCCGGTAATAACAAAATAAAAAAGTAAACATATCCCTGATTCGCGAGTAAGGTTGTGATCAAGTATGTTTTCAAGGTGGCAATAAGTTGAAATAGGAGATCGTATGTAAGTCTATGCACGAGAAAAAATAACAAATATGCAACTTTCCAAAATCTCACACAATTTCTTAGCCTGAATTTTCCTCCAGGTTATTATGTATTAAATTCGCCCTATTCTTTCCGTTCTAGCTTTGCTCATAAATCTGCCATTAAAGATTGACAATGTTCCTTTGAAGTGGCGTTGGGTTTCACTTGGTAACTGAGTTCGTATTAAGCGCTGAAGCCAATCATGCAATAAATTGGAAAGTCGAAGATATTGCGGTTTTACAATCAATAATTATGGTTAATGAATTGGAGTTTACTTGTAATACTAGTCACACAAGAACCGAGAAAGAAAGAAATTGTTCTGGTAAGACTCCAACACTTGAAGCATAAAAATGCATTTACTGACTCAATATCAATACGTATCAAATTACAACCACATTATTTCTGCCAGTTTTTTTAAAAATGCGACCTATGTGTTTTCGTATTTATCATTCTACCGTGATGCTCTATTAATTTTTTGCATCGATTTCTAGCGTTTTTGACCTGGCAATTTTGTTTCTCTAGGGAGGCGACACACTGTGATAAGCGGCTATTTCTGCAGCTGTTTGTAGTTTCAGCGCTTTTTTAATTAGACCAACAATTGAGGTTGATTTTTGATACATTGTAATCTACATTTAATTGGGAGACGTATGTAGAGTCTACCCAGAAATTAGTGAGGTTCAAAAAGGACACTATCGTATATGAAACATTGCTATTACACAATATAAACGTGTTTGCAATATTTTACACACACAAAAAAAATTCAGTTTCAAAAAAAATGTACCGCTCAAGTCTTTTAATCATTGTGTTCGAAGCCTTTTTTCAAATTGAGTAGCAAATTTTCATGACACTGACAAGAATTGTTTTTCTTTCTGTGCCTAGAAATATCACCATAATTCTATCTGGCAGTTTTCTCACAACCTTACTTGTGAAGCCTATAGATATTACAAACGGCGATAAAACGATGTTGTATTGCAATAACTATACAAAATACTCCATATGTAAATTGTATGTGAATTAACACTGCTTTTTTGAAACTGCAAATTTGGTATTGCGGCGTTTATAATGTCACGTTATATTGTTGTTGTTGTTTTTTTAAATATATATATTTTTAAGTTATTTAATTATTGGTTATTATTTGAAACGACTATCAAGTATTAAACACTCCTACATCAAAAATACGAAATTAAACATTTTCTATCTTTTCTTTACCTTATTTTTACTATGTATATCACTATCATATTGCAACAAAAGTTGGACTGTCTTCTTCGGACTGCCAAACACGGAATAGCTTTCCTCTGCTGCTAGATGAAGAGGAGTGTCACCATCCTGAAATACATAAATATAACATACATGTATGTATATCTTACAATAGTATCACTCTAAAACAACACAATGTAACTAACATTTTGCTTGTCGCATGAACATGTCTGTATATATTGGTTTCATAATATATAATAAACACTCAAACTCAATTTCATGAAATTTGCTTTCAGAATAAGGTCACGTCTTCCGTAACACACTAATATTTGGACATGGATGTTTCGATCAAGAAAATCAATTCCGATTACTATGACTTATTGAAGAGAATGGCATCAACATGCCATGGGTTAAGTTTTTTGACATTATTTTACGATGTTTGGTGGGTATCTCGTCCTGTTTGGGTGTTTTGCCTTGCATTTTGACGACTTGCATAGCAAAGAACATAGTGTGGATATATCACGTGAATACGACACAATATTAACCACAGTCCGTGTAATTTATTATACCTACTGCTTTGGTTATGACAGTTTCCGTAGCTAAGTTCCAAAATTAGTGACGAAATCTACAAAATCGACTTTACTTGCTCTCTGCTGTTCTCATAGATAATTAATTAATTCACGATGGCAACCATATCATTTATTTGATATTATTCCGAAGGGCCCTGATTATTTTTTAACAAAATTGACACGGTGAAAAGGTTAATATTGCAAGTCAAAATTTTCAATGTATCCCGTTCTGTTCTGCTCCGTGTACAAGAGTCTGACAATTCTGTGAATAAATATAAAACAAACAACTGAGGGAACGGATATATTGTTTCGAAAATGAGGTCATTTTCTATTTCGAAATTGGCCAATGTCATAATCTTCCATATTGCCGAAAAGGACATGAATATTCCACGCTCACAATACATAAGCGTCCTTGGACACGATTGATCGAGCTGCACATCTTCTTTGTTAGGACTCTAACAATGCTAGCGCCACGAAATACCTGCATGGTATCGACAACATAGTCTTACTCGTTTACACATTAAAAAATACCCAGTTACTTTTTTTTCTCATGGAGTAATACCGCCATGTTCTGTTGTGACATAGAGCTGTTGTTGCCATTTTTAATTTATTCATCGCGAGGGTATTTATCATTTCTAATGTACGTAAATCAATGTATTGTCTTATTGTATTCTTTATGGCGTCTGTATCCGACATAGCCAAGATATTGAAAAAGTGGAAACACTAGCTCACAGGAAAAAGAAGAGGACTAACTACTCGCGACTCACACACAGGTAGATTCATGTAAGAGCGGCTTGGCCGTGAGGCCTTGCCATGATTCCGTATTCAATAAACAAGTTTCAGTTCTACGTCAACACTCGTCGTCAGTTCCAGCTTCTTTCCTCAAGTTACGACAGTGTAAGTTCCAGTTTCTTTCCTTGCGAAGATACCAAACCCGGAAACAAGACTGACATTGGGTC